>NC_056731.1:379999667-380304667 GCF_019279795.1 Protopterus annectens
GAGTGCTAAGAATGCGGCTGAAAAGCACGTGAATGAAGGACCTATGAGAGATCATATAAAGAAATATCTCAGAAGGTATTAAAATAAGGCTAAAAGTATTTACTAAGCCAAAAAGAAAAATGAAGCCTGTTTGGTTTACAGGGGTGATTAAGACAGCTCTAACTATAGACAAAGTGACCCAGGTTCTCTAGGCAGCTTGGATATATGAATCTCTGGCAAGGTTGGAAAAGCATATGCATCCCAGAGGGAAGGGGTGAGCATTTGCCTGGGCATTCCCCATGTGTGATCCATATTGAAGGTTGGAGATGTAGACTCCAAGAAGAGAAAGTGGTGTGGACATTGGCTGATATACTGTGTATGTGAGGTGATATGCAAACATGCCTTCAGTATATGCTTGCCCTCAGACATTTCTGGTGAATGGAGAGAGAAACAGCAGTAGTTCTAAAAATGTGAAAACCCTCCACAACAGAGGATGAAGTACAGTCCCAGGACACATTAAGCTACCCATCAGCCCAAATCCTATTGAGTTGAGTCCGGGAGAGATCAGGAGGACTAGGTAAACCTGACAAGTCAGACATATGGGGATCTGATAGCTGGCAGCAGGATGAAAACAAGACAGCCATATGGAGAAAAATAAAGAGATATAGGGAATTGAGGGATAAGAGGGAATAAAATAGGAGCTTCATGTAGAGGTCAGTGGTAGATGGCAATAAAGAAACTGGTAAAAAGATATTATCAAACATTAAGAAAAGTAAGAAAATAGTCTTATGGTTTGTAGAGGGAAAAGGAGAGGGAACTTATTGAACTAACCTGAGGAGGGTAAAAGCGTAATGAGGTCAAGATGCAGGTGAGCATTCTAAATGAATGTCTACCTCTGGTAGTCATCAAAGAAGCAAATGGGATAGTGCCAATCTAGGAAGGTGGAAGGTGGGCAAAGGAAGGATAAAAATATGAGAAGGCAGTGATAGGGGAGAAAGAAATGGCACTGATAGTCTGAAGTACGATTATGCAGAGTTTTCAGATTAGATGCCACTGAGGATCCTAAAACGTCTGCCCTGGTCTTGCTGCATCCTCTGGCAAAAACGTTTAACAGGTCCATTAGGGAATTAGTCTACAGGTGGAGAAAGGAGCAGTCAAGAAAACTATATGCCAGAGTGATCCAGTGGATGGTACAACAATATAAGCAGTCCCCAAATCAAAACCTATGGGGTTTCTGGAGAGGTATGAACTGTTTACACAGTTCCATCATGAAATCACAGCAGGCATATCCAGTTCCATGTCTGCATAACCAGGAAGGAGACAGACATAACTTTGCAGGCGAGATCTTTTTAGATGCCAGCAAAATCTTTGATTTGATAATACACTTCTTACAAAAATCAGAGTGATAGGAGTAGCATAAAGCTATATGGATGAATAAAAAACTGGCTATACAGAATGAAAGGGAACAGACAGTGAAAGTTAGGGATAACTGTCAAAGATTAAAGAGCCTGACAAGGGACATCCATCAACAATCTGACCTATGTTCTATTTCTTTAATGTATTCATCACTGACTTCACAAATGGCATGAAAAACTGATTAGTCTCTATACAGATAGTATGAAGGCTAGGAATGGTAGCAGATGGGGAACAACTTTGAAGACCATCATTTCTCCTGAATGTCACCTCTAGTCAGACTCTGTGAGTAGCTTATTCTGAGCCATTAATCTAATAAGTCTTGTGTGTGTGTGTGTGTGTGTGTGTGTGTGTGTGTGTGTGTGTGTGTGTGTGTGTGTGTGTGTATGTCTCTCTGTCTATATATATTGTGTGTGCAATCTTTAATGTCAAAGATTTGGGTCTAATTCACGTTGTCGTATGCTGACAATATCGAGTCTGATATTGTCGGCATGACAATATCGAAAGAGAAGAACATCTTGCAAGTAAATGGAAATCTCCGTAAGGGGAAATTTCCATTTACCTCAATGTAGTGCATTCTCGGAGTTGGTATATTTTAGTAGGGGGGTGTGGGGGGTGCAGGGTGGCTTGCCCCCCTGCCTACGCCATTTAGTTTTTTTTTAATTTGTTTTTCTTTTACATTATTCAATGTTTTACTTAATCGATCAATAAAGTTTGACCTAAGTAAACTTTCGATAACATGATATAGATGCAAAAATTTGGCAGTGAAAGTGGTAGAAGTGTCGCTACTCATTAAAATAACAGAATATTGAAGTATTCGACATTCAGCTGTTGTTTATTTAACTACAGCATAGTTTTGAGATTGTTTTCTTTAGTTGCACTTGTGGAATCATGGAGTTAGTTTATATAAGTAAGGGAGTGTGGTTGGACCCTCAACATTGGAGACGGTGGGCACCCCATGTAAGTTACTGATTATCAGACGCTACTGCATGTTTTTTATGTATAGTTCTAGTGTTAGTAGCTAAAAGACTTAGGAAGAATGTTCACTCATTTTGCATTACTGTGGATGATAGATAAGTATGAAGACTGAAATTCAAATGTGTGTCACAATGTAGGGATGATATAGTCACTAGTTTGGCAGAATGTCATATTTTGCTGAAGGAATAGATGGAATAGAGCAGGTAGCGGTATTTAGGTGTAATCGCATAGGGTTAAAATTGTGTTTCTGAGTGGTATTGGTAGGAATTTAGATCTGTGGTTTAAAGTATGTTGGTGTTTTGGTTTGTTGTGTGAGAATTTGGAAGTTTATGTGAGCGATTGTGCAGTTTTAGCAATCAGAGAAGGAAACGGTTGTGTTTGTTTATGTAATGAGTACTGATTCAAGATTTGGTATTGTTGGTGATTTCTGTGGTCAGTATGATTTGTTCAGTGCAAAGGATATTGGTGAATTGGTATGCCAGTATTTGAAACTGTAATTACACACACACACACACACACACACACACACACACACACACACACACACACCTATATGTATATGTATATCTATAGATACAGATATACATATGTGTGTGTGTGTGTGTGTGTGTGTGTGTGCGTGCGTGTGTGTGTGTGTGTGTGTGTGTGTGTGTGTGTGTGTGTGTGTGTGTGTGTGTGTGTATCTGTCTGTCTATTGATGCATCTATATGGGTTCCTTTCAATCATTTAAACGATCAGTTTAGATAATTCAAATACTGTCAAAACTGCTCAAGAATTCACTTATCAAATTTTGCTGGTAATTTGCACGTGTAAGACTTGGGTACAGTGAGGAATGAGAACATGCTCCACCCGTGCCCAAAAAAAAAATATATATATATATATATATATATATATATATATATATATATATATATATATACACATGGATCTAGGACATTTGCTCGAGTGAGCAAATGACCAAAACCCAAACGGTTGGGCATACTTACGCGAAAGTGCTTTTCACCAAAGAAGCACTTTCGCATAAGTATGCCTGTTGCCGAGGCTTTACTATGGTGCGGATAAGGGAAATTTCCCTTTTCCCCACTGTAGTGCAGTCTCGGAGGGAGAATATTAAAATAGGGGGTGTGTGGGGGCACAGCCCCCCACATGGTGGGTGCAGGGGGTCTTTGCCCCCCTGCTAGAATGTAAATGTAGTGTTTTATTTTTTTTTGTAACACGCTTTAATGAAAGCGCTTTTTCGATAAAAGCGCTTTCATTAAAGTGTGTTCAGTTATTATGGATTCAGATGTTTACTCACTCGAGCAAACATCCTAGATCCATATATATAAATATATATATATATATATATATATATATATGTGTGTGTGTGTGTGTGTGTGTGTGTGTGCATATATTTATTTCTCCCTGTGTACTAGGTAAATAGATAAATATTAGAAACAGAGACAGAAAGTGATAATGCACCATTATTAACCACTGATTTTGTGTAGGATTTATACAGAAGGGAAGGAGGTCATGGTCAGAGCAGTGGAGAGAATACAGAGGTGAGTAGAATGTTAAGGGGAAAGGCAGATAAAGGACAGATTGAGGAGGCAATCTGAGGGTTCAGACATTTTCACTGGAAAAGATAAAAATAAATAAACATTAAAGAGTAAATATAATGAAACTACACTGGAAAGCAGGAAGGAGCAGTTATGACCAACAAATGAAAAGAGAACAGTTAAGACTTGTTATAATACTACTCAGAGGTAGACTCAGATACCAGGAAGCTAAAACTTTGGAGACTTTAAAGCAGAGTGCTCTTACTTTGAACGTAAAGAGATTGTCTCCTCAAGGCATTCATAGAATGACAGAGAGAAAAAAAAAACAGCAAAGAATCACTATACATAATGTTTGGTGTTACTTTTTCTGACAGCCAAACCATTGGTTAAAATTCTTTGTTACTAAGAAGCTGCTTTTAAATCTACAATTACTACTTAGGCTTGTAGATAAGTACTAGGCTAGCTGCTCTTGTGCCTCATTTTAAGCCAAGACAATTTCCCAAAGGTGAGAATCAAATCCTGTACTTTGTGCCTGTGAGGAAACCACCTTATCTATTATGTCAACCACCAACCTGTAAAATGAGTGAGCTGATAACTCAGACGTAAGTACTAGACTATCTTCTGTTTAGGGCTATATACGGCTAAGTCAACTTTTTTGTCAGCGTTGAGAATTAAACATTCTACCTTGAGTCTGTGAGGTTAACACCTTAACCATTATACCAACTCCCAACTTTCATAGATACCAGATGACTGACTATGCATCTATATCTGAGGAACATGCATTGCTAATAGTGGACTCCATTCAGTAAGCACTCTGGCTAGCTCATTAGAAGACATTTGTTTGAGTATTCAGTATACCATCCATTATTTTTACTTGCTGTTAAACTCAAAATAAATGTTAATCTCTGCAGAGACTATACCACATACTGCACAAATTCTGGAAAAACTGCAACATTTTTGCTACTTTAAATGCAAAACCCACAGCATTATTTAATGCTATACATTTAATTGCCAGTTTTCTGACTGTAGTGCCAGAATATTTATATTTTTATAATAACAAAATGATTTACAACATGGACTATTGTATCCCTTTACTTAATTGGGTCAAGAAAAGTGGTAATATATTACTTGTGAGGTGTGTTGCTTTCATCCTTCCTTACCAAAGGCATACAACTGCTACCGCAGCAGATGTTCAGCATATTACTAGAAATCAGAATACTTGTCTGTTCTGCGTTTAGCACCCTCTATTGCCAGATCTGAGTAATTGTTCCTAATTCAGCTCACTGTACAGCTAAAGAAGACAGAAATATGCACCAAGCAATTATTCTAACATTTGTGCCTTCAGGCTATGCCCCCCCTAGGAATTCAGTAAGTATGCCATAACAAGTCTATTAATGAATATGGTTCTTGCATAATTACATTTCAAACTCCAAACACTGGCTTTCTACTTTCCTATCCTCAAAGTTTAATTACTATTGTTTAGTCTGAATATCATTTTACACTTTGTTTGATTAATGAAATTTATTTCATGAAAAACTCTAATTTCAGTGTCAGAATTTGTTGAAGACAGGCAGTTGTAATACCCTTGTAAATCTGGATCCTTCACATCAACCAAGTGCAGATTGTTAAGGCTTTTTGAGACATAATTGCATGTGTTTTGTATAATCTGCAGCAAATGCAATGAACTCCTGCCCTAATTCCCTCTGGCATAATTTGCCAGAAGAAGTTTGTGCTCCTGAGGAGGATGACACAAGTTTATAAATTAAAAAGAAATTACCTAGAAATTTCAGTAAAAGTGATGATCTTATTACCACCTGGTGTTAACTTCAAATGTTATGCACGCCTGAGACATTTTTCCAGTAGTAACTAATTAACTTGTCTGAATACAGAAGTGACACAATAAAGATATCATTCTTCATAAAATAAATATCTCTACAGCTTGATCTTTACAGCTGGCAGGAGGATAGTGCTAATCAAAAGAAATAAATACACAAGTAACTACATAATGAATAATACTGCAGCAGTTGCCAAGACACACTCTTTTTATTTAAAATTAAATCAAATTTGCAATTTAACAAATACACCTTAGCAGACTAATATTATATAACACACAAGTACCACACAAACATACACACAAACACACACACACACCGCTGTTTGTGTGTGTGTGTGTGTGTGTGTGTGTGTGTGTGTGTGTGTGTATATATATATATATATATATATATATATATATATATATATATATATATATATACACATATACACTAAGGCAAGGGCTAGCCACGCAGCAGTGTAAACCTTTGCTCTAGTTGATTGTCACTGTTGAAATGACACCCTGACAAATTCATGGTCAGGATGTCACTTTAACAGTGACAGTCGTCTACACCCAAGGTTCACAACACTAGTGGTTCACCTGAAGACTTTAAATAGAGAAAGGGTGGTGCTCTATTGTCATAAACCTAGGCATGAAATATTATTAACAGATGACTTACAAGGAATATATATACTATTGAGGATTGAACCTTGGTATATTTATCAGCAACTGTGTACCAAAAAAGGTGGTGGAAAATAAGTTTATATTTACAGATGCCGAGGTGAACTTACACTGCAACATTATATGCTAATGAGGTTGGGTTAATTATTATGAATTCAAAAAGATGTGTAGCTGAAAATAGCTTGAAGTACTTACTATAAAAAATGACATAGGGGGCAAAACATTTTTAAGTGAGCATTTTGGTAGAAACAGAAATTAATGAAAGATATTTGTGCAAATATTTATAAACAGTAGGAATGTTCTCCAGAGTTTCTGGTTTCCTCTCCCACATACAAAGACATGCAGATAGATAAATTAGCAAACTGCCCGAAGTGTGTGTGTGTGTGTGTGTGTGTGTGTGTGTGTGTGTGTGTGTGTGTGTGTGTGTGTGTGTGTGTGTGTATGCCTTATTGTGTATGTGTGTATGGTTGTGTGTGTATGTGTGCAAGCATGTGTGTTTGTGTGTAAGGGTTATGCATTCTAAAACAGACTGGTTTCCAATTTAGGACTGGTTCCTATCTTTTGCCTAATGCTTACCCTGAAATGGATACAATTATTAAAAATAAATGGATGGATGCGTTAGAGAGTTAAAGTACATTAAAAATTAATTGGATGGCTAATGGAGAAACAGAGTACCAAACAGAAGAAATAGTATATAAAATTACATTAATGTCAGAAAGAGTAATCTTTTAGCAAAAAATCAAATTAGTGAAAAAAGAAGCAGAAGAATTGCAGACAGTCAGGGGGAAAAGTACTTAATTAGAAAGAAAGGAAGGAACGTTACTTTTAGGACAACAGAATATAGACTAATGGAAAATAAAGCTGATTTATATGCTTTTATGTATTAATCTCTAAAGTCAGTTATTAAAGAATTTGGCTGCATTTAGCTGAATGATGACACACTTAAACGAGTAGCCAAAGATAGTTAATAATGATATTTTCTTGAAAAAGATGCATGTTTACAATTTTGCTAAATTACTAGGTAACCTGCTAAACAGCACAATACTAGAGGACAAGGAATTGTCTGAATTGTTAGATGCCCAGGAGGTTGAGTGATATATGCAGTTTATATTTAATGCAGATTACAGAACATGTTTAAGCAGGTGGAAACTGCCAATAAAAGGCAGACATCTGATAGTTTACTGAGACTGTTGTTAAACCTCATTTCATTTTAAATGAAATATGGAATTTAGGAAAGCTGCATTTATTTACTGACATTTGATTACTGGGAAAGTCCATCTGGGTAGGAGCTCATTTTCAGCAGAGGTCCAGGGAGAGAAGTTCCAAAGTATTAGAAAACATTTTAAGAATAATAATTTTCCAGTCTTTAAAAAAAAAATAGAAAAAACAAATACAGTTTAAATAATTATTCCAAATTAGACATAATATGAAAACATTGATTAAGATGACAATGATTTAATATTTAAAGAAATGTTAGCCAGTTTATAGAGAAATAAAAGGTAAGTTAGTATAATACAAACAGGAATTGCAATGCAAAGTGAGAGAAAAGAGGGCTTATGGTATATTTAGAAAGAAAGCCAGGGGAGAGAAACTGACAGATGTAAGAAGTGAGTGAAGAAAGGCAAGTAAGGAAGTGTAAGGTATGGATAGGTATTTGTCCGTATTTAGTTTATCCTTGTGTTAATCAAGAACAGAGGCAGCTTTTGGCTAGGACGTCTTTAACAATGGTTTTGAGGGATGGGAAGGAGGGTGTGGCCTGATATATAGAGATAAGGACTTCTAGGAGTTAGCAACATGGTATGAATACAAACAGTGCCCAGCAGATTTGATAGGAGTTTTTGGTCATTAGATCATAATGACCAGCTAGGAACATAGTTCTGTAAAATATTACTAAGTGCTGCACAAGCAGATGGATTCTGAATAATTTTATAGGTGGTAAGCACCTGTGTATTTGTTAAATAATGGGATAGTTCTAACCAGTTTTGAATTTTTAGTGGTATACAGTAGTGGGCTCTGAAAAGGGTATTTTCTGCAAATTTAACAATTTTGTTATAGGTTGTTCAAGTTATGATTTTTGTAATGCCTGAAGGTTAGAAAAGTAGTGTGGAGAGAAGAGAACTAGTGGCAAGGGTAGCTTTAGTTGCATTGCTGAGAAAGTTTTTGACTTTGTAAAGCATCCTTAGTTTTTGATGAGTTTTTCTTACGCAATTGTGTATATGCAGGTTAAATGTATGATTATCATCCACTATTATCCCTAATCATATGCTATGAGAAGTGACTTACATTATCAAGAGAGAGAGGACTTTAACTTTTGTTTTTTCGTGGGACAGGGATTTGTGGAAAACAAGTAGTAGTTTGTTTTTCTTTTAGGGTTGAGCATGAGTTGTGAGTTACAAAGCCATGTTTTACTTGCTGTTAAAGTCTCCTGAGTATTTTCTGGAGGTGTACCATGTTGTCAAATGTGCAAATGAGTGTGGAGTATTAGGAAAGCCTGTTGCATGGAGGGTATTGGTGCGAAGGTTAAAGAGGAGGGGACCAAGGTTAGAGCCTGGTGGTACACCGGTGGTGAATGGAAGGTATGGAGAGAGGATGGAGTGCTAATTTACTGACTGACACCTATTGGATAGGTAGCTTTTGAACCATTGAAGGGTGGGCTGAGACAGACATAATGAAGACGTTTAAAATAGACATTTGCTATGACAAACTGTGTTGAAGGCTTTAGACAAGTCTAGAAAAAAAGAGACACTCATCTGCCATTATCTCTAGCTTAACTGATATAATCTATATAGGATATAAGTGCAGTGTTAGTACTATGGCAAAGAAGGAAGAAAGTCATGTTGTGTGGGGGACAGAGGTTATCCCTGCAGGGGATAGTTTTCCAATTGTTTTTGAATACATTTTCAAGTATTTTGGAGAAGGGAAATAAAATTGCTATATGTCTGAAGTTAGTAATTTCTGTTGAATTTCCTCCTTTGTGCAGAGGGATAATGTGTGACTTTTTCCAGAGAGAGAGAAAGGGAATGTGAGATTCCCGGACTCACCTATTTATGTGGATTGAGACAAGATAGGCAATGCTGTTGGATGATATTTTAAGGTATTCACCTGGAAGATTATCACCTGAAGCAGAAGATGGTTTGGGTTTGTTTAAGAGTAGTTTTGTGTAGGATGTGGTTACAGGTATGAAGGTGAAAGTGTATGTGGTGATATGTGGCTGCTGGGCAGGGTTATGGTTAGCTGTTGGGGAATCCTTGGAGATGCTATACTATCTATGAAATAAGATTTAAGTTGTAGTTTGGTTTCAAGTGATGCGTTATTGGGAGAGGGGTTGGGGTTACATTTATAACCAGGATGCATGATTTTATTAATGGCTGTCCAGAATTTTTAGGGGTGTTTTTACTATTATTCTGAAAGTTATTATTGTATAGTTTTTTTGTCTTCATGAATTTGCTTTTTAGTATGATCGCAAAGTATTCTGAACTTTTTAAGATGTTATGGTATTTTATGTTTTTGCCATTCTTTCCATGATTTTTCTCTATCCTGGATTAGCATTCTACTCTTTTTGGATAGCCAAATTGCCTTATTTGTTTTTAGTCTCTTATTTCTAGTGGGGTCAAGGCTATTTAGGATATTCAGGAAAGTTGAATTGAATTAATTTACATCATCATCATCATTTGAAAGCAATTGCTGTGCATGACTAGTACAGTACTGTACAATAATTTCTTTTAAATGATACTGATGCTGTTAATGAATTCAGTACAACTTTCCTGAATATCGTAAATAGTCTTGAACCTCGTTACCATTACAGAGCTCTAATGGATGGCTGGACAGTTTATATTTGCAAAATGCTTGTGATAATTTAAATCCTTTAATATTGCTGGTAAACTAAGTACGTCTATTATTTGCAGACAGTTGGTAAACTTGTTTAGTTAAATGATGCAGGCAGTCTATATATATATATGTCTCATTATGAATTCAGTACTGAGTCAGCAAAGGAGAATATTAGGGAATTTAAGTAATGGTGCCATTTTGGCACACATTATATCACCGTATATCCAGAGAGTGTAATTAAGAGGTTCAGTCAAATATTGTTATACAGTTTTAGGATTCAAGGTGATGACATTTTCCCATTGACAATGAATACATTTGTCATAATTAAGATGAAAGAGCATATGGGAAGGTAGAGGTGTATATGTTTTTGAAACCTAGTGAATATAAATTAATAGGGGAATCAAAGATTATAGCACAGACTGGAACTTCCACATGATAGCTAACATGTTGGTTTGTAGCACATAAATAAACATAGGGAACGGGAGAATTGATACATAAGGAATAACACTAAAAGTAGTCATATACAGTGCAAACATTAAAGCAGTGAAGTAAGGTGCTTTTAAGAGTCTTTTTTTTTTCCTGGGGGACTTTCTTGAATAAGTGACATGATGGCCCCATCAGATACATTAGAAAATTACCTATTTTAGCTCACTGCTAAATTCTTTGAAAAGTTGCCATTCAGAAATATTAACACTTTAGAAGTAGATAGTTGCCATTTACCTTCACCTGTTTAGGATATGAACTCCAAAGCTTCATATGTATATGCATGTGTGTACATGTGCTTGTGCATGTATATGTGTGTGTGTGTGTGTATGTGTGTGTGTGTGTGTGTGTGTGTGTGTGTGTGTGTGTGTGTGTGTGTGTGTCTACACACACACACACACACACACACACACACACACACACACACACACACACACACACATTAAAGTGAGGGCAGTGTAGTTCTCCACATGGGTGGTGCAGGATGGCTTTCCCTGTGCAAAAGTGTTTTTTGTCCATGTGATTTTTGTTTATTCTTAAATGATGGTTGAAGGTAACTATACATAAAGTTTATATATATTTTTAGTTTTTCTTTTTTGAGTGATGGCAGAGGCATGAGTCATTCAAAAATTAAGTCACAACTTGTCATGTTTTTAGGGCTTTGACTTTAATTGTCAGTGAAATGGCAGCCAGTGGATACAGGGTACAAGTGAATGGAAAGCCAAAGGCACAATGAGCATAAATAGGCCCAGTAAAGCAGGAAAAGCAGTAACTCTGTACTTAGACTGAAATACTCTATGTGCACGTTTCATCTATGCATACATGCAAACTCACTCCAACCAAGCAACTCCAAGCAGTTTGTATTTATAAAGGGAGATGTAGCTTATATTAACGTACTGATCCAGAGAAAGGGGGGAGAGAAAGAGGAGAGAGAATGTAAAGGGTAACATCATGAACAGCATTGAAAAACTTGCTAGAAATCACATTTAACTACCTTGTTATGTCTTAGAAGGATGGTTCTAAATAGAGGTAGATATCCAGCTATGGAAAACTCACGTGTTCAAGATCATAATTAGTTCTTCAGAACAACAGAGTTTCAAGGAAGTGAAAAGGGAATTCACATAAAACCAGGTGTGCAGTCTCAGAAAAACAGTGCCAGTTAAATAATAAGATAGTAATTTATGCCTATCATTTCTCTTGCAAATTAAGAGACAGATCACTTGAAACTAAGATCACAAACTACATTCTTCATCTCCATGTATCTATAGGTTCAGGCAGAAATAAATAACACTGTCTTCTTTTAAGACAGCAATACCTTGTTCTCTGCATGAATGATATGCAAAGCTGGGAAAATAGCATTAAGGCTTTCCATGTAGGATCTTGCTAAACTCTTTTCATCATGGCTCTGGTATCCCAGTTTCCTGCAGAGCTGTTATTCGTAGTCAAATCATATGCTATTCAAGTAACATCAGTACTGATACCTTAAATTACTAGACAGGTAATTGTTAATATGTGATATCCAAGAGCGAGTAAAAATGCATATATTAACTTACTGATCCATGGGGGGGGGCTGATCTGGGGGGGGAGACAGAAACATAATTTGCTTTACAAATACATCTGTAATACAGAGCTCATTACTACCAAATGCTAAGTCTTTTGTATAAATGCCCAGCATAAGAAATAAAAAATACACACTTCAACCTCTGTAATACTTTTAGCATATGAGTTAGTAATATGTCAGAGGAACAGTGCAGCAGAAATTTTACTGAAGCAAAAGTTTATCCTCCTTGAATCACACTACAGAGCATGATGCAAGCACCATCTAGCTGATAGTCAGTAGGGTCTGCCGCTGTGGTTCCTGATCCATTGCTGAACACCTTAAATACGGGTATCTGTATTTTATACATGAAGCCTTCACCCACATGCTAAACAGCAAAAGGCTGCTTGACATAATATGACTAATTGGCCCTGTGGATATTACCATGCACATGTCTCAGATGTGCTTTAAAAAGACATGTTGCTCTAGTTTTGCAGAAGCCCATTGCATAATATTACTTGTTGCAAGGTGAATTGTTGTGCTGTCTAGTTTCCGAGTATATACCTACCACCAGATTTATAATGATAGCAAGTTAACCTGGGATTTTAAATTGGGTAAATTGCTATTTTTATGTTATGAACTGTAGAGTGCTGCTTCTAAAAACATCATGATTATAAAATTATATAACCCACTTTGATGGCAACTTTGGAAGCTGTGATAGATACACCTGCATTCAAGGAAACGTGTATCAGGACCGCATGCATTTGAATGAAAGGAGTAAAAATCAATATTAACTAAGAAATGGAGAAATGGAAAAGTGTAGTCGGTGTAACTGCAGTGTATTAAACACATCTTCCTTAAAGGGTACCATAAAGCACCCTGATGACATTGTACCATCAGAAAAGGAGACTTGGTGAATTTCATTTTAATATCCATTGTTTTGTTTCATTACAGATCAGGTCTAGTGTTCTGATTCCTTGTTTATCCATGCAGTGGCATGGAGCAAAACGTAATCTATGAATGTTGAAATCAGTGTTCTATTTATAAGGTGTTCCTGATTATTCAACTTTTATTTTCAGTGAACATTGTTTTTAAGAGAATAATTCAGTAACTTTAGATGCACTGATATATATTCCCCATTTCTTGGCTAATACTTATTTTTATTCTTTAAATGTCAAATCGTATCCTCTTGGTGTTTTTTTTTTTTGTTTTTGTTTTGTTTTGTTTGTTTGTCTTTTTTTTTTTTGCATCTGTGATGGAAAAAATACCCATATCCCTTTCCAGATTATTTCTTTTAGAATCAGTTATCCTTTGGTATTCACAGGAGGTTGGGAAGGCTTCACTCAAGTCTCTAATAGTTGCATCCTCAGATTTTTGATAAAAGTTATAAACCCACAGTACAAACCAACATTAATATTGCCAGAACTGTAAGTATTAGTTAAGACATATAAACAGCAGAATTGTTCAGCAAAACTCAACTTCATATTGGTAATGGAAATTGGAAATGGACTTTCTACATAACACCACATATAGTAATTGTTAATGTTATTGTAACAGGAAACACTTCGTGTTATTTTTTGTAATGCTTCCTAAGAGACTATTACATGTGCTCATGTCTCAGGAGCTTACAGTTGTTCAGTGTGCTTTAACCCTCTCTAAACAGCATTAACAGTCATACCACCCTTATAATAAAAATGTGGATTAATACCCACCTTGTTGAAAAGACCATCAATGTGGTTAAAAAACTTGATAGTACTTAGATATAATATTCCTAATTTGTTTATTGTCACTGGAAAATGGCAAATACATAGCCATGAAATAAACATTACTATTGCTCTGTTCTTTATTGTTATAATTAATGCATAGAGGATTCTGTAAAATAGGGGCAAAACTATCATTCCCTTTAGATAAAACCTCAGCTGTAACATAATAAGCTTCAGGGATATGGCCTATCAATAAATAACTGTTTTAAAAAAATAAATTCATTGCTAAAAAACAAGTCCATATAAAGTAATCAAGACAAACATATTAACTATCCTTTGAGGAGAAAAGGACTGTAATCAATATGATGGTGTACATCTAAACAGCTTCACTGCTATATTTTCATAGGAGAATCTTAATGGCATTGGGGGAAATCCAACATTATAAACAGAAATTATATATATATATATATATATATATATATATATATATATATATATATATATATATATATATATATATATAAATATATAGATAGATAGATAGGTATCTTTATTTATCTGTATACTTAGGGAGTCAGACAGAGAGTTTTATTTTATTAATTTCTTTTCTTTTTGTTGACCTGCTTAGCCTCATAAGATATAGCCTATGCTCAGGAAAAACTTTAGGTAATATTCATATTGGCTAGGCAAAAATGTGTCCAGAACAACAGAGAAAAAGGTAATTTAGGATTTACATATCCTATAATTTTCCTACATTCATTGCATATGTATTATATTTTGAGCATGATAAAACAGCAGAAAGAAAATAGTCTAATCAAAGTTATATTTTGAATTTGCAGAGATCTAGGGCAGTTTAAAGCAAAGTAAAACAAAAAAGAAGAGGAGAAGAAGAGAGGGGAGACGGTCAGATGGAAAGATGAGGTCTTGGGAGGGGATGGGAATATCAGGAGATGGGAAAAAACTAGAATATGAAGAGAGTAGTAAGGCTGGAAACATAAGGAGAGAAGTGTGTGCATGTGTGTGTGTGTGTGTGTGTGTGTGTGTGTGTGTGTGTGTGTGTGTGTGTGTGTGTGTAGAAATTAAATGTTAAGAATCCAGAGGAACAAATGAAGAACTGGTATAAAAATAATTAAAGAATGTTGTCTAAATAGACAACATTTAGCAAAAAAAGAAAGGAAAGGATTATTATATGTACGGGGATTATAAAGATGGTTCTGAATCAGGCATTTATTATGGCAGATTTCCTAAAATAACTACCTGCTGAAATACTATGAAGCATAAATTACAAAGGTAATGAATGTGTAAGAGTAACATAATGTAGAGGACAGCAGTGAATGCATATTTATAGATTGTAACAGAACGCAGTGCTGTTTAGAAGAAGCAAAAATACTTTAGGAAAAAATAATATTCTAAATGTAAATAAACAAAAACAGTTTATGGAGCTTATGGATGAGATAAATAAAAATAGAAACAGTGGACAGAATTATTACTGATTGCATTTGACACACATGGAAAGAGAGATCTAATAATGTGTTTTCTAATAATATACGTGTATTAAATGAAGCAATAGAAAGGATAAGATGATGTGTGCGGCTGAGAGAGAATGGAGGAATGAAGTGAAAAACTTTTTTTCCCTAGTAAATAAGAAATATGTGTATATTGCTAATTGTTGTACATATGATTTTATAAGCAAAAAAGAGCCTCTATACCTTTTTCAATAAGGACACTGAGATATTTTATATTCTGCCCAAGAAGACTGCTAACTGCAGCCTCATGAGTTATACATAAAATTAGAAAGACATCTAGCATCACAGGCAGTTACAAACATTTTCCCTATTAGAATGAATGTGGCCAGGAATTATTAAATGCATTTTGTCAACATTTCATAGATACAATGGCTTACCAAGACTATAATGTGTATATATATTTATATGGGTGCACTTCAGATTGTCGAGTTACCAAAAACTCGAAACCCATATGATCGAGGTTTTGGAAACTCGAAAATCTACAGTGAATAAAAAAAAACATACAGAACATTAAAGCAACCCCCCCCACACCATCTACTTCTTACATGTACGATCTCTGAGATCGCACTACAGCGAGGACATGGGAACCTCCGATTCTGTGCTTCTGCATTTAGCACAGAATGGGAGATTTCCCTTTTCTTCGCTATAGTGCGATCTCGGAGTTGGTATATTTAAGTAGGGGGGGGTGCAGGTGGGCTTGCCCCCCTGCAGAAACATTGTTTTAACGTTTTGTATGTTTTTTTTTTATTCACTTTAGATTTTCGAGTTTCCAAAAACTCGATCATATATAGTTGCTTAGTTTAATGCCTGCAATACAGCAATGTATATACTTTACTCAGAGATGGGCATATTCATTTAAAATAACTTTTTTATACCTGAAGAAAACAACAGATAAAATTATGCATTCATCATTACAAGTTAGGTGGTCAGCATTTACAAAGAAGTATACATATTAAAATGTGAAGTGCATTGTGAGGAAATAATATGAGACTGAGAATTCAAAGTGGAATTTGCTAGATACATTCTTGCACTAGAAGATGGCTGGCATTTAAAGCAGTGTGTGGTAAATAAGTCACTTCTCTCTTAAACATTCTCTGTACTGGGCTGTACAAAGTCTGAGTGAAACTACCATGTTCTACTCACTTAATAACTGATTGATTAGTAAAATCAGAATTTATGTATGTGAGATTAATTTTATTGAAATTTAATTTAGAAAAGTCCGACAATATCACACATTTCAGAAATTTCTTATTTCACAGAGTGCTTCATCATCTATAACAAGAATTATCCTAGTTTATTCTCATTTCTAAATGCATGCTTTAATAATAACAGTTTCAATAAATCATATAAATTTATATTAGACTAAAAGAGCTATTTCTGACCAATAGCGAATATGGAAAGCAGAGTGCCCCTACATGCCTCCATTTTAATCAGATGTCTTTAGGAATGTTTCTTTTCCAAACTTAAAATAAAAAATCTAGCAGATTAAACTTTGCTCTCTTCTTTCCAGTTTTGAGCATATTATTTATGCTTTCTGTTATTATAATCTATTTTATTAAATCAAATCATTTTTAATCATTCTCATTTTTGTTTGCCTTTCATTAAACTCATTTTAATAATAATTTTAATAAAAATGTCAAATTATAATAAATGAGGTGGGCCAAGTAGGTCATACCTGGGTACTGTCATTCAATTTATTTGGCCTCCCAGTGTTAAAGATATTTGATTAAGATGGAGGGATGTACTCTGCTTTCCATATTCAAAAAATCCAGCAAGAGCTTACTCTAACACGGTTTCTTTGCATAAATGATACATTGATATGTCTCACACTGTGTAATCTAAATAAAAGCCTTTACTTTTTTGCCCTTGTTTTTTATCTGTTTATCCCTTGCCATCTGCTCCCAGTCAACACTACACCCTTTATTCTTCTACACACTTCCCCAGTCCTATAATTTAGCCCTTTTTGGAGAAGATTAGCAAGGTATTCATTAGTCTGCAACCTGCTGACTCTGTACTCTTAGTTGGAGGCTCCAGTGATCATGTTGGAATGACAGAGGTAACAGGGTGGTAAATGTTGGAATGACAAACATACCTGGGAGGTGACTGGGAAGAATGGCTTCCTACATTTCAGCCTGAGTGGCATGAGATTTTATCCTTCATATTTTTTTCTTGTCCACTCCCTCCATACCACTAAACTGTCCAGATTTTTGAAGAATGTCCAGATATATGCCTCAAAATGTTGGTCTGCTCCTCATAAAATGTATAGTTTTCAGGGAAATAACTGAGGATTGAAGTCACTAAATAATGATAGACATTTGAGTTTCAGACATCATATCCTTCAGAAAATGCATACTAACACAAATCCTGTTATTTTAACAACTTTCTAAGTTTATAATAGCAGTATTTAATGTCTGTCCCTATTTTGACCTTTTCTCCTGTCATTATTTTGGCTTTGATCAGATTGCTAAGAGGTTGAGAAGTATGACTCCCTCCCTCTATCCCTGGTGAACTATCAACCATTTTGTCACTTATCTAGTCTGTTCTTCACTATAGTGGGGGTGAGAGCCAGCAAACAGTGGGTCATCTTCACCAAGGCTGGGATATTTTTCTTCCCTAGTAGCAAGCTCCACTGCAACTAGAGTCACATGACTACCCACAATACTAGGCCCAGGCATGCATATTCTTTTATATGCATGCCATACCCACTGTTTGAAGAAGGGCAGCTGCTGATGGACATCAGTGGTGAAGGAAACTGACAAGATTCAAATGTCTTACACTTGTAGAGTTCTATCCATATTCATTTGAAAGGTTTTGGCAGTCCAGGAAGGTCATATTAACAGTGATTGTAGAAATGTATGCTTGGGTATAGAAAGAGTTTAGAGAGGTCATGGAGAAAGAGTGTGAAGTGTCCTAAGAAGTTCTGGCAAACCTTTCACCCCCTTAGTAGAAGAAGGCTGGACTTTATTCAGTCAGTGTTAAGTAATGTCAGAGAAGTGCAGATTGCTATTAAGATTATCAAGATGTAGAAAGAATATTTTTAAGGCATTTCTAACACAGATACATCCTCCTATCAAATGGCAATGTCTGAAATCGATGTTAGCATTGGGGATCTGTCACTATGGCTGATTATTATTTTGATCAGTGGTTTTAATAACTGTAAAACTGCAAATAAGCATAATATGGACCACAGACACTTAAGGCATTGGGCACAGCCAGGGAAGTGTGGTTAAAATGCCTATTCTTTGCTAAATGGAAGATGGCTACCATTTATGTGAATTGTAAAACTATGCTGGTGGTCTTCTTCTTTAGGAAACATGATTATTGTTTTACAGCTATAGCAGAAATCAAATCCTTCGGCATCTACAGGAAAAAAAAATATCACAAATGTAGAATAGTGTCTTTAGATGCTACTCCTTCTTCAGATTTAGAATAAATATCAAAGATTCAGCCCAGCCAGTGGAATAGTTTGTCTTGCACATTTGTGGGAGGGGTCAAAAAGTTTATTATTCCTGCCTACATTTGTTTTGAGGACTTGGAAAACGCTTATGATCATATAACCATGCACGTGCTTTGGAAGGTCCTGTATTACTATTCAGAAATGGAGCTGCTGTTGCTTACTGTTAAGTCCCTATATGAATGCAGTGGGAATTTTGTGCTCTTTTTGACATTGAGTTAATTATAGGATACTGTTAGCCTCTGTAAATTGCATGCATTCACACAGCGCATTCTTATTTTTATTTGTGAAAATGTTATCAAGATGGTTTGGGGACTGACTTATCGATAACATAGCTGTTGTTTGCAGTGTATGCCCTTTTGTCCTCATCTGACTTTAGCCTCTGATATGCATTCTAATGTGGATTTTGCTGAGTGCAGCATGGGCTGGTATGAGAATGAGTGCTTATCAATCCAGTGTCATTCCATTTTAGTGAAAAAGAATGAATTGTATTATTTGGGTGGAAAATGTTTAACAGTTACACTTAGTGGATGAGTTTAAATACTTTGCAGTACTATTCAGATATGATGGCATGAGAAGGCATGAAAATCATGAGTAGACTGGAGAAACAATTGCTTTCTTGCTAATGTCTAACTGAGATGCAAGGGAGAGACAGGAGCCAAGTTCTCAGACAGTGCTTTTGCTTTACTAGTTGGTCTATGTCTCTATCCTCAGCAGTAGTCAGTAGGGTCCAGATAATGACCCAAAGAACACACACAACTGTGGATACAAGCAGCTGAAATTAGGTATCTCTGAGGGGTTACTTAGCTGAGTTTCGGTGACAGGATGAGGAGGTCATTGACCCATGCCAGTGTCAGAACATAGCCATTGCTCCTAGAGACTGAGAACTTCTGAGAGAGAGAACTAAGTCTTCTTAAAATGATGCCCCAGAGTTACTGTCACTTGATCTGTTCCAGACATAGCCTACAGAGAGGAGGATCCAAGGAAAACCAGGGATGTGCTGCAAAGATTATATGCTTTAGCTAATCTGGGTAGAATTTGCAATCCCTCAGGACAACCTGGAGTCTATGACTGGACAAGGAGCTGCTTTGTTTAGTCTGCTGCCACTGTAACTCTCATCAAATGTGACACTGCCAGCCCAGGTATCTGGAATTTTGTAAATAATTCTGTCATTTGTGAATATTGATATGATTTATACAGAACTGTATGTTATGTACTGACCTTCAAGAATGCAACCACAACATACCCTGCTGGAACATAGAAGATTACTTTACAAAACTGCAAGAAAATAAGTTGAAATTAAGTGCTTTATAACTGTGCTATAAAAGTTAGTTTCAATGCAGCAAGGAGACAGGATGTTTTTCTATTGTCTTGGACAGAAGCAGTTACTAGGTTTAAAATGTAAAAGTGTTTTATTGCTTTATGACTTCCTAGCAGCTGCACAGTTCTGAGAGATATGTATTTCTCACACAGAGGTGTTAAATTCTGTTAAGTTTCTGTTCAGCCTGGAAACTGAGGTCAGGTAACAAAGAGTGATGTCATCAAAGCTGACCTAGCAGTAATATTTGATATTAACTTAAGAACTCTCTCAGAGAGAAGCCTGTGCATTTTGTATTTTGTCTTGGACCTATCAAGAACAACCACTCATCATCATCATCATCTGCACTTGTCTGTCTGTAAGTAAGATTCAGGGCATAGTATCTCTCTTAGATATAAATAGGAATATAGTAAAGATTAGTTTAGAGGTTTCTGTATTTATTTGAGACTGTCCTGCAATGTTATTTTAAAATATTTCCTGTGATTTTGAACTCTGAAATAACTGTGTTGATTGACTGAGTATTGTCTTCTTCTCTTATTATTTATTATTAAATATGTTTAAACCTGTCTTTGTGGCTGATATTTGTGAGACATATTTAAGCTCTTCGAGTACTTGCATATGTATTTGGTGACACTGTACCAGCCAATCCTAAATAGTCTTGCAAGTCTTGGTTAAAACTACCATTTGGATAATAGTAACATTACACAGTAGGATTGGACACCCTTTGAAAGGGCATTATAGCAGCTGATCAAGAGCTGGCTGGTGGCAATGATAACTACCTTATAGTCTGGGCAGAAGGGGGCATAGCTAATAAACCTGTGTCAGCCTTTCTCAGGTGTGTTTGTGTGTATTGTGTGTGTGCATGTTTTTACATATATATCACTTGTTCATATTTCAACAGTTTTAGCTGTACCATGTTAAAGACTGGCAGTGGTCAGGGTGAGTAATTACAGCAGATGATCTGTACACTTTCAGCCATACATGGCTTTGAAATTATGTGGAGGATTCTGGGCTTTTGGATAAGATGTACACAAAGACCTCCTTTTTTTTCTTTTGCAGGTGATGCTTAAGTTGTTTTACATCATCCTGTACAATGAACAGAATGAGATCAGCTCCAAGAATGGTAGAAGGGAACTTGGTTTATTATTTCATCTGAAAGACTGTGCATCTCATGAGTAGAAGATCCCATTATTGCTCAGGTATGATATTAATCACCATATTGGACTAAAGTTCACAAACTTGAGGTTCAGAGATAGAGGTGCAAGCAATTATACCAAACTGACTTCCCTGTATGATATAGAAGTCCTGACTGCACAACTCTACATTGTGATATAGTAAAAACTGCTCTTAAAGTAAACCAAGAGCATAGTGTAGGAAAGTTAAACAAACAGCTGTCATTTCAAATGATTTTAAAATAGCCATGTAACATCAGATAACTCATCTAACTAAGAGAAGATTTTTGCATATGCTGTAAAATTTTAAATAATAGTTGTTGCTTGTCTAATAATTTTGCTATTGCCTGATACAGCATTTCTGGGAACCTTCCAGCACACTTAGGCACTGCTGGCAATACAGAATAAAAAATAAAAACAAAACAAGTAAAAGAGCATCTATACTTTTTTTCTAGTTTGATAACATATATAACTGAACTGTGGAGCAATATTCCAGTTGAAATAAGACAACTAGAAAAATTGAAATGTTTTAAATTTAGTCTCAAACAATACCTCCTCTACTTTTGACTATGCTCTTGCACTACTCCTGGTTAAAGCTGGTAAGGTTTTTATCCAATGTACTACCTTACTCACGTATGCTAACCCTAAACATAACCCTAATCCTGTCCCTAACAGTACACATTGTGTTAATAAAAAAAAAAACTTTCCCTAACAGTACAACTAGTTAAGACAAAATGACACAGAACAGCTGCAACACCAGTCAGACACAACACTAAATCTTTCCCCTTACCTAGCCTTAACCCTTGCCCATGAACAATTGCACATACACACTACTTGCTATAATTCAGACTTGCACATTTCCAACACCACCATCATTTCTGCTGACTATTCCTTTTCCTGTATATTTCTACACACCTACACTATATAAGCCTTGAATTCAACCAAATGTGAGCTTCACAAATGTGCTGTCACTCATCTGTCTGTTCACTGTTACAGTCACCGATTTGTGTTTCTCGGATATGGATTTTCTAGCAAACGAATGATATCCTTCCACATATAGTTACTTGGTCATCAGATACAGTTTTTGAAATAGTTATTTCATCATTATAACATGCTATAATACCAGCCATGTCTTTGCTTTGTCTCTTTGCTCTGCTCTGTAGAACATACACATGCATGTTTTGTTTAGATACTGCTTATAATGAAAAACAAATAAAACAAAAAATTAAAGTAGATGTTTGGAATTTATTTCTGAGAAAAGTAAAATCTAACCAAGAGTAACATCTAAGCAGAGAAGGTTACTTCAAATATTTTGCCCCATAGCTGAGTTTATTTATTTAATTGTGTGATTTGTAATTTATCATGTTGGGTAAAAAAAAATAGGCATGCTGATCACTTGTGAGCATTTTCAAATACAACCCATGCTTTAAATCCTTGTAAGAGCCTGCTATTATAACAAAGGGAGAAGATAAAGCAAAAACAAACATAGTACAGAAAGCACAATACTACTGTTAAGTAATTACTTGTTTAAACTTTTCTCATTTTGTCCATTATATATATATATATATATATATAAATAATGTCCTGATGTTAAACATTTTTGATTTTTTGCATTCAAAGTCTCTTAAAAGTTTCCGCATTCCTTCTACAGTTTGTCCACCGAATGCATCACTCCAATTAGTTTTACTACTGTACTTTGACTGAGCACAGATTCAAATCTCAGCAGCAGAGGCAGACTGGACAAGCTGCAAGACATTTACGTCACCGGTTGCAATCTCTGCGTACATGGGATTCAGGTGCTTGTAGTAGACCGATATGTTGTCTCTATTACATTGTTACAGAAAATTTAACCAGAAACTGATAAGCATTTTTCATTTGAATTGTCATGACATAGTTAATCACTTTGTGGGATTACATTTTATTTATTTTATTTTTTTATTTATTTTTATTTTACATTTAACCGGGAGAGTCCGACTGGATACAGGTTCATTTTCAGTGGAGGTCCAGGGAGAGAAGCTCCAATTACATTCATTTTTAACATTAAAAGCCATTACTTGTGACATTCATTACAGACAAACATCGTGAAACTAAGTGACACATATTGTATACACTCTAAGTAATTATGAGAGCAGCAGGTAAGACAGTGTAAACACATTCATAATTATGAGGAGCAATACATGGAATTTATTACAGTAGCTACTAGACAAATGGATGAGCAGTTAGTAATGCTCTATTAACATGCCGGAAAAAATTTCCTATCCTGTAGTAATATTAGGACTATGGGTATGCTGAGAAGGCAGCATAGTTTAGTGTGGTGCAGAGAGATTAGCTTTATACTAGAGTGTTATCCAGGGGTGAGACATTGTTTCAGGGTCCTGGGGAGATGGGAGCACAGCTCACAGCTGCATATGTGAGTAGTTAGGAGCTAACCAGCAGTAGCCTCACACTGTCTTATGTCCTCCCTGACCTTCTTTGCTTCTTCTAGTGAGACCCACTTGTACAGGGCCTCAACAATGATCTCAGCTACAGTACCTGCCTGAGATTGATGCCTGTTATAACTCTGTGACGTAAGTGCAAGCCCCAGAGTTACAGAAAAACGAATCCCCAAAAAACACAATTGAAATGTAAATGCTGAATATAGTTCTCTTTTAAAGTTACTTTTTGCAGTGAGACAAGCCTCCACACATCGCAGACATATATATATCAACTCTGAGATCACCATACCTCAGAGAAAAGGCAGCATTGTGAGAAATGGAAACCTTGTAATTCGTATAAGTAAGTCCCATTCTCAGTCATTCAGTCTCGCTGTTCCTGGACTTGCACTAATGGGTCTTAGAATATCAAACATTTATGATTGGAGATATTAAGTAATATGCTTACAGTGATATCCATGTCCAAGTACAGAGTTCTACAAAGGTACTATTGCCTTCTTACCACTAACCTAATTATATTTTCCCAAAAGTTTTATTTATTTACATGTGGTGGTTTATTTGCTTGTAGACTGTGTCTGTATCTGAATTCATACCTCTTTTATATGTATTTTTTAAAATGTTTCATGTTCACATGCATGCTGCATGCATGATACAGTTTTCGTCTACTTCTTCATCTTATTCCTACTGATACAATATGGCTGTATTTCCTTTATAGTTCCTTTTCTGCATATTCTCATAGGTTCTCACAGATTTATTACAATGTTCAGGCCCTAAGGACGTCTAAAATCATTGACTCATTAAATTCAATATCAAAAATTTTATCTTCCACCTAACAGATTCCCTTTTCATGTGCTCCATATTTGAAAGTAACCCAATATCATTTGGTATATATTTTCTAATTTTTTGAATAGTTTGACTTATAAAATTCCTTCTTAACTGTGTTTTACAAGATGAAATATTAAAATAAAATATTAAAATTAAGGTGATAGCCAGCTGGCTCACAGGCAGGACTCAGGAAATTAGAACTGGGGAGTCCACCTATACAAAGAGGTCAGTCACAAGCAGAGTCCTTCAGAGATCAGTCCTAGGACCACTCCTTTTTGTTATTTACTTCTCTGAAATCAAGGCCAGTGTCCATGGCCTCTGGCTGACTAAATTTGCAGATGATTGCAAATTTAGGAGCAGTCATAGAATCCCCCACCAACACAAATGTTCTCCAGGAAGGGCTGACACAAACAAATAATGTCAAAACCACGGTCAAAAAATAAATAATGAAAAATGCTTAATAGTATTTTTTGGGAAGTCATCCACTCCTGGTAACTATCATGTTGGCAACACACCCCTATGAGTTGTCCAAGTAGTCAGGGACATGGGGACACATGCCATCACATGTATACAGTAGTAAGAAAATCATTCAATGTTGTGCAACTTATAAACAAAGGGATGGTATCTAGGTCCAAGGAAGTCATTGTTCCACTGTATTCATTGTTCATCATACTAGTCGTTAAGTACAATGCCCCCTTTGGTATATACCTAACTAGGTACATCCAACAACTGGAGTGGTGTTTTAGGTTTAGGGGGCTATTAGAGACTCTAGGTTTAAGGATGGGAGTGGAGTTTTAGTTTAGGTTCCTCACTAAAAGAATACAGGGCTTAAGTAACATGTCCTTTGCAGATTGCTCAAAGTACTATCCCTGTATTCTGTCTCCTACAGGCTATTTAGGGGGGATCTATGCCTGGTATACAGGGTATTGTCAGGCCCCACCCTGATGTACCTCCTGGATATCTGCAAAACAAACAACACCAGACTTACCTATTCTAAAGACTTAAACCTTACTTGTGATATAAACAGGACCTCACTGAGAGACAGGTATGTATCCCAGATAATACCCCTTCTCTGGAACAGGCTACTCATCCATGTGAAGTAGAGTTCCTCACTAAAGCATTTCAAGTGTAACTTGGATAACTGGATGGGGAACAGGAAATTCATTCCTGGTTTTGCATCTATGTCTCTAATAAACACAGGCAGCCTGAAAGTGTTTCATTGGCTTGTAAATGTTTTATCCTTCAAGGCCCTGCTTACACTTATCAAGGGTATGAGAATTTGTCAGATATTTTGGATGCATGGCTAGGCTTAAAAAGCACCCTTTGTTCATTATCCTGGTAAATACCTATGAACACTTATGAACTTTTCATACCTATTTTCTCTAATATTTGTGGATAGAGAAATATTGTAAGTAATTTGTAACAATTTGTCGCAGAGGATTTTTATATGCATTAACATGTTTTCCTCTAGTGTGTCTATAATGAAGTGTAAATGAATTTAAGGTCTTACATCTTTCAGACTAGAAGGATTGTATAACTGAGAATATTTTTATTGTAAATTTTCTTTGAACTGACTCAGGTTGCACAACTCAATACTAAAGCAATGTATTTCAGCTTTTCCTGGTTAGGGGTAGCCATAGCAGATCATTGGCCGTAGATTGCTTTGAAGTGGTGTTTATACAGTGTCGAGTTGCCAACCCAGTGCCTGACCTTCCCAGAATGCACACACATACACACAAGCACCTACCTGCATGTCTTTAAAACTCACTTGACCGCGGGGAGGACATGCAGACTCCGCACAGAAGGCGCCCTAGCTAAGAATCAAACCGGAGAATCTCTTGCTGTGAGGCAACAATGGTAACTGCTGCACCACTGCGACCGATTGCGGGCATGTCGATACTGATTGTATAAATAAAATGTACTACTGTATTCTAAGACTGAACATAAGTAAATCTTATATAAGTGTATTAAGATTACTTCATCTTGTATCAATAAACATCCAAACAGCTGACCCATTAATGATGATGCACAATTTCCAATACTAATTACATGAGATAAAAATGAAAAGTCAGATGAAGTAAGAATACCTAGGTCATTATAATTACTTGTCTCAGATAAAAACATGTTATTTAGGAACAAATTTGTTGTAATTCCAGGATTACAAAAGTACATTAGTTTGTCCTTATCAGGGCTAAAATTCTGACCAATCTTGTTAAGCAAAGCATTCATATAAAAAACTGTCTACACATTATATTGTATGGTCTTGACTTCTAATATGCATGTTTATTTATGAAATGGTCTGCTAATATTCTTGACGCTTTTAAAGTGCACCCACCCCAGGAATGAAAAATTGTATATCATGACAGAACAGTCTAGCATATAAAGTAGTGCTTTTTTCTAAAGGTCTAACTTAGCACTAAAGTCATTATTTCATACAACAATAAATGTAATGATCTTTCAAGAAAGATATATTTGGAAGGGTTTTTCCATTACCCGAGTCACCCCTACCTCTGTCTGACAATGCTGATCCCATAAACATTTTCTCTTATGGCAAACACATGCTTTTGCATATTGCCAGTTTAATACTTACGAGATACTGCTTGTTCCTTAGAAAATCATATTGATTTATTTATTCTGTTTGGTAACTGGGGTAGATTACTGATCCAAATGGACCTATTTAAGCGTCAGCCCAAAGACACAACTGCATGAGTTAACGCTGTTGCTGTGCCACAGTCATTTTTTTATATTTAAGGTTAATGTACATAGATACATAGATTCAAAGAATAAATAATTTTCCCATGAACAGCCTACGTTTGGAAAATAAAATAAATGGCAAAAAGTCATCTGTAATGGTAAACAAGGAGCTAAACGTTAAATGTATGTTTCTTTATTGTTATTTCCATACTGCAGTTTCTTAACATTATGAAATATCAAAATTTGTACTTCTCAGTAAATTTCTGAGGTAGGCTTGTAAACTATTAAAAAGAAATTTCTGTAGTAGGCTATTAAGCCGTCAAAAAAATCTACAGTAGACTAATAAGACATCAAATAGATCTCAGATATCCAGTGGAGTACAGTGTTGGAAAAAGTACTTAGAGTACACTGCTATATTCAAAGAAAGGGAAGCAGTTACATTTTGAACTGTAATAAAAAAATAATATTTAATATTGTTATGCACGAGTAAAGGCAAATAATAAAAAGATCAATTTTATACATAAAAGCATACGATTTTTTGATGTGACATCACACAAACATTAGGTACTTAATTTTTGATTTTATGTATTTTACTCTGAATAGAACTGTAAACTGCACACTTCTCTATGGTAGAGTGTTTTGTAAATATTATATTCTGTCAATTTACAAAGACCATTCCGACCTGAATGCCAGTGCCTCTTTTCTGCTTCAAGATATCATTATGAACATTTCAGGGCAAAGTATTTTCCACAGCCTAATACATTTTAGACAAAATAAACAACAGAATATCAAAAATCTGTATGCCAGTCTATGCATCTATCTATCAATCTAATTGCTATAACATATAAAATGGCAGACAGTGTCACTTTTAGAGTGTTCAGAAAGAATAATGCATTCACTTAACTTTAAGTAGTGCAGAGTATTTAGTAAAATATAGCCTGATGTCAGTTATGCTTGAGTACTGGCACAGCACCTCCATACCGGAGAGTGGGCTGTATATGGAATGTTGCAGTTGTAATAATTAATTGAGGAGCTGGAAAGACTGTGATATGTGCTGTCATGTGATCTAAGGAAAAGCATCAGTCAGATGATGTTCCTGACACAATATACATTCACACATGCAAAACATACCTCACAACTGTGACATGGACACCAGAGCAAAATGCTGTGTCATTTTATCATACCACTGGGGAGGCAATGGGGAGATAGCAAAGGCAGAAATGGGAAAGATCTAGCAGAGGAACACAGAGAATAACAGTAAGGGGTGATAGCTTTGGAGAAGGGTGGAACCCAAGTACAGATCCAGAATGCAGGGACAAAAGATTCAGGAACTACAGGATTGTATAGGTGTACAAAGGAGACCATAGGTCAGTTCCTTAAAGCCATCTCACAATAAATATTCAAAGAATTTTAATAAGCTGTTTGTTTTCAAAAGAAAGTCAAGAATGCCATTCTTTCCTACATATTTCAGGGTATGAGAAGAGAAATGACCCTCTTCAAGAGAAATCTTGACGAGTGGATGGGAGATCATAGGTTTACCCCTGGGATCTCTTCTGTGTCCCACTAGACAGAGGCACAGTAAACTAATCTCAAAAGGGCTATCTTCTGTGACCTACTATACAGAAGCACAGTCAACTAATCTAAAAGGGTGGCGAAAGCCAAACACACTCTGGCTAGGCTTATAAATGCCCTAGGGCAGATAGACTAGTATCAACCTATGAACCTATGAAAAACGTATTGGTTACACACAGCAGGTTCCTTTAACATAAAAACAAACTAACTATACTAGTAAGCGCTTTCACGGATCCACTCCGCTTCATCAGACCAATAAACTTCATAGACAAAAATCACACTTAGAAAGCCTCCCAAATACAAACCAACCAATGAAAAAAAATGCAATTAATTAAAGCAATACTAACTATAATAAATTAAATAAAACAGTAATACACAATATAGCGGTCTAAAACCATTGTTGAAGCCCATGTAAAGCTGAAAGTTTAAGAGCAAAAAAATATAAATAAAACATACACACTAAATATATAAATATATACAATAAAAACTGTATAAATATATATCTACAACAGCTGGCTCTTAAGAAAGGTTTAAGGGATACCCTGCTGTTCAAACCAGCTTAGAAAAAAGAGTATCCATTTTTGTTCTATAGTTTCAGTGCTGTTATACAAATTACCCCCTCTCTTGCTAGCAGAAACAAACTCCAACACTAAAAATTTAAAGCTATTAGTTGAACCTTCTCTCTCCACATGCATGGCCAATGCACTACTTTCTTTGACATCCCTAATGTCTCTCAGATGTTCTAGAATCATATCCTTTAAAAGTCTTACCTATATAAAAAGCAAAACATTCTGTACAGTAACAAAAATATACCACATTATTACTGTCTGAAATGTGGTATATTTTGTTCTTCTTCTTCTTTTGGCTGCTCCTGTTAGGGGTCGCCACAGCAGATCAACTGTTTCCATTTCCTCCTGTCCTCTGCATCTTGCTCTGTCACACCAACCACCTGCATATCCTCTCTCACCACATCCATAAACCTTATCTTAGGCCTTCCTCTTTTCCTGTTACCTGGCAGCTTCATCCTTAGCATCTTTTTCCCAATATACTCTGCGTCCCTCCTCAGCACATGTCCAAACCAACGTAATCTTGCCTCTCTGGCTTTGTCTCCAAACCTTCCAACCTGGGCTGACCCTCTAATATACTTATTCCTAATCCTGTCCATCCTCGTCACGCCCAGTGCAAATCTTAACATCTTCAACTCTACCACGTCAAGCTCTAACTCCTGCCTTTTTGTCAATGCCACTGTCTCCAACCCATATAACATAGCTGGTCTCACTACCCTCTTGCAGACCTTCCCTTTCACTCTTACTGGTACTCGTCTGTCACAAATCACTCCTGACACTCTTCTCCACCCACTCCATCCTGCCTGTACTCTCTTCTTCACCTCTCTTCCATACTCAACGTTACTCTGAACTGTTGATCCCAAGTACTTAAACTCATTCACCTTTGCCACCTCTATATTTTGTTACTGTACAGAATGTTTTGCTTTTTATATAGGTAAGATTAATCAACTTTTAAAGGTGTGTATATTTATTTTGCTCTTAAACTTTCAGCTTTACATGGGCTTCAACAATGGTTTTAGACAGCTATATTGTGTATTACTGTTTTATTTAATTTATTATTGTTAGTATTGCTTTAATTAATTGCATTTTTTTTATTGGCTGGTTTGTATTTGGGAGGCTTTTTAAGTGTGATTTTTGTCTATGAAGTTTATTAGTCTGATGAAGCGGAGTGGATCTGTAAAAGCGCTTACTAGTATACTTAGCTTGTCTTTATATTAAAGGAACCTGCTGTGTGTAACCAATGCATTTTTCTCTTCTTTCACTTGGACTTATTTTACACGTTGGTTGCTTTATCCGGAGGTGAGGGATATATTTTTCTTTATATTTCAGGGCATCACCATTCTGATTTATATGATGGCACATGGACTATAAGTCTCTACCTACATGCAGTAAAAACAATTGCCTTAGCTGTTAAAATAAAAGCTTACTTCTGGTCTAAAGGTCAGAAAACTCACAAGTACAAACTGGGTATTGTGACAGACTGTGACAACAACAACCACTGAAATTCCAGATTTGCTGGCTATGTGTAAGAGACCATATGTTACTTTCCAATAAGGCATTTTACTAAAAAAAGTAGGAACTTCTAATGAGATATGGTGATACAAAGCACACAAAATAATGTCCCAGTGCAATGTGTCACTTCTCTGAGGATGTTTAACTTTTAACTGTGAAATTATCACATAAATGTAATGAACACATTGCTGTTTAACAAATACTACCCTCCCGAAATCATATCAACAATCCTTCAGTTGTGATCCTAGCACAGCTCTTTGTTGTCATACATCACTTATTCCCCCAAAAAGTATAGACACATTTTTTACACTTCTAATGTCTTGTTGAGGAGAAAATGAAAAACATAATGACCAAAACAATATATTTCAACTTGCTGTTGTTTCACACATATATTGTACCAACAAGCCATACCAGCTTTATTTCACAGTGGTCATGTAATTACCCTGTGCACTCGCATATGGCATGTCTCCTCATCCCTTCTGCATAAAGATAAGATACATTTGTGTATACTGATTTCGGTCTGTGATGAAAGTGAAAGATATAATGACAGGCACATGTACAGGACTGTCTCCAGAAATAGCTGTATCAGTTATTGTTTTATATGAACTGTGTCATTTTACCTGCTTTCATACTCAACCTAATTGCTTTCTGTACATATTGTAAAAGTCTGATTGTGAAGGAAGTGAAAGCCATACTATCCTTAGTAATGAATTTCAACTTGTTCATAGATATATATGCTTGCCCTGTGCAAGCTAGGTCACATAACCACTTTGTGTTTTCACAAACCCCCTCCCCTCTAGCATGTACCTCATAAATGTAGCCATCATTTTGTATTCCTTTGATGTCAGGTTGTACTGAATGTGAATGAAAAAGTATTCCGGTAATGTATTTCAATATGTAGCTTTCAGACACTATACACTGTCCCTATGCCTCATTATGATAGTGCTATGATAACTTTATTGTAATCACTCTAACAGTCCATAGCTTTCATCCACAAACTGCTCCTTTCAGACTGGTAGTCCTTGGGATGAGTTATCCCTAAGATGTTGAAAACATGGCAACAGCAATCACACCCAAATTATTGTAAAATACCAAATTATTGTAAAATATGTAGAAAAATAAAGACATAGCAGTGCATTGTGCTTTTGGCAGTATTACTTTTAACACTGCCCACAGATCTATTTGGTTTCCTATTAGAAAATAAAGAGAAATATATACTTGCAAGAGAAAAACATTCCTGAAGATTAGACAATCTTCTGTTCTAAGCAGTCTCTAGTCAAATGACTAGAGATTGCTATGAAACACATATTGGTTGCTGCCATGTGCTTAGAAAGCAAGGCATAATAGTAAGACATGAATGTTATACCCATGTCCTATTACTGTGTTTACAGGTTACACATGAGAAGTCATGCTAATAAATAGCATGAACTCTTACTTCTGGATTAGATTTCCCATCAAGTCTAATTACTTCTTGATCAGATTTCCTATTAATTCTAATAGCCAGCTGTGAGCTAGCTCTTTGGTTATTACAGCTACTGTTCCAGCAAAATAGTTAATTTGATGACATCAGGAACAGGCAAAAGTGTTTATTTTATTGTAAATTTGTTTTGTGTTTATCTTAAAATTGAAAAAAAGAACTATTAAAATGAGTAGTGGTGTTGTGCCAAGTATTCTTTGTTCCCACAAGTAAGGGGTTAAAGCAGTGAAATTTGACATGTATCATGGTCTAAAGATGAGTGAAAGTTTCATCCCTCAAGCAAAGTTGTGGGAAACAAAAAAATGTGTGAAAACTGGAGAGATATCAGAGCAATGAGGCAGCAGGTAAATTGGAAAGATGTAGTCATAAAGTTACATTCACTGTGCAAAAAGAGTTTAAATTAGTGCTAGGACTACATATTAAGGAGATTATGTACAACATGTAAGCATTTAAAGTTAATTATGGAACTTAGCAATGTAATGAGATGGAAAATCCACATGAACAGTAGGAAGCCATATGTTCTTCAAGCAGTATCTGACAGAAATATGCTAAAAGGTCTCTTCATCAAGCATTCTGATCGAATAGAACAGATTTGAATTGCTGTGGTGTAGTAAATGAGAAGGGATTACCTGAGACTACACGATATTTTGGATTGAGAGGAAAAGATTGATTGTTGGACCCTGTTAAAAGTAAAATGGTAGACTGGACAAGGTTTGCAAAGGAATTATTAGACACTGAATTAATCAAAAGACTGGAAATACCTGGAGATACCAGAGAATGAGTTAAAGAATGGTACAAATTTTCTGATTCTGGTGTTTTTTACATCGTGTCATGAAAAAGAGTACTCTTAAAACTGCGATAACCAGGTTGTAGATTTGTAGCTGTTAGTTGATCTGTGTTTGCACAGCACAAATATTTGAATGTGATGCTGCAGTATAAGATGCAATCTGAAAGTGTGAAAAGAGAAACTTTAATGTTAAATATTTATTTTATTTTACAAAGATTAGGGTGTGATTGCTGTTGCTATGTTTTCACCACTTCTGCTTCTTCTTCTTTCGGCTGCTCCCGTTAGGGGTCGCCACAGCAGATCAACTGTTTCCATTTCTTCCTCTCTTCTGCATCTTGCTCTGTCACACCAACCACCTGCATGTCCTCTCTCACCACATTCATAAACCTTATCTTAGGCCTCCCTCTTTTCCTGTTTCCTTAGCATCTTTTTCCCAATATACTCTGCATCTCTCCTCAGCACATGTCCAAAACAACGTAATCTTGCCTCTCTGACTTTGTCTCCAAACCTTCCAACCTGGGCTGAGCCTCTAATATAATTATTCCTAATACTGTCCATCCCCATCACACCCCGTGCAAATCTTAACATCTTCAACTCTACCACGTCAAGCTCTGACTCCTGCCTTTTTGTCAATGCCACTGTCTCCAACCCATATAACATAGCTGGTCTCACTACCCTCTTGTAGACCTTCCCTTTCACTCTTACTGGTACTCGTCTGTCACAAATCACTCCTGACACTCTTCTCCACCCACTCCATCCTGCCTGTACTCTCTTCTTCCCCTCCATTCCACACTCACCATTACTCTGAACTGTTGATCCCAAGTACTTAAACTCATCCACCATCACCACCTCTACTCCCTGCATCCTCACCATTCCTCTATCCTCCCTTTCATTCACACACATATATTCTGTCTTGGTCCTGCTGACCTTCATTCCTCTTCTCTCTAGAGCATATCTCCACCTCTCCAGGGTCTCCTCCACCTGTTCCCTGCTCTCACTACAGATTACAATGTCATCTGCAAACATCATAGTCCACGGAGACTCCTGTCTGATCTCGTGTGCCAACCTGTCCATCACCATTGCAAATAAGAAAGGGCTCAGAGCTGATCCTTGATGTAATCCCACCTCCACCTTAAATGCATCCGTCACTCCCACCGCAGACCTCAATGCTGTCACACTACCCTCGTACATATCCTATACCACTCTTACATACTTCTCTGACACTCCCGACTTCCTCATACAATACCACAACTCCTCTCTAGGCACCCTGTCATATGCTTTCTCTAAATCCACAAAGACACAATGCAACTCTTTCTGACCTTCTCTGTACTTCTCCATCAACACTCTCAGAGCAAACACTGCATCTGTAGTGCTCTTTCCTGGCATGAAACCATATTGCTGATCACTAATCCTCACCTCCCTTCTTAACCCAGCTTCCACTACTCTTTCCCATAACTTCATGCTGTGACTGATCAGTTTAATCTCTCTGTAGTTACTGCAGCTCTGCACATCACCCTTATTCTTAAAAATCAGTACCAAAACACTTTTTCTCCATTCCTCAGGCATCCTCTCAGTTTCCAAGATTTCATTAAACAATCTAGTTAAAAACTCTGCTGCCATTTCACCTAAACACCTCCATGCTTCCACAGGTATGTCATCTGGACCAACAGCCTTTCTGTTCTTCATCCTCTTCATAGCTATCCTTACTTCCTCCTTGCTAATCCACTGCACTTCATGATTCACTATCCACACATCATCCAGCCTTCTCTCCCTCCCATTCTCTTCATTCCTCAACCCCTCAAAGTACTCTTTCCATCTGCTTAGATTACGTTTCCCTCATTATCCTTTATCACCCTTACCTGCTGCACATCTTTACACATCCTAAGCAGCTACTGCAGTACTAGAATGATGACTTTCAAAGATCCAGAGAAGGCTTTTCAGCAAATTAAAAAATGATCTGTACACTTGATACAAACTTATGTAGAAGAAAAATAAAGACACTATGAACTTACAAGATGTCATTATGTGGGCAAATATCAAGATGAATGGGAGGAAAAACTGTATTTATCTGAGAAGCTGTAGTTGCTAATATGTACATACCCAGGATCAAGATGGCTGGACACGTTTAAAGAAGCTATGTGAATTTATTATAAAATAGAATTTGAGTGAAATATGCATAAAGGGCATGAGAAATGGTTAATACTGACTAACGACTGAACTATTAGTTAGTTTTTACACTTTGAAATTCCATGCAAAATGTAAGTTTAATTGTTTTTCTTTCACTTAAGGTGGAACTGCAGGGTAAGTAAATTTAAAGAGCATCATCTATCACTTGATGCATGTAAAACAAATATACATGTACAATAACATGCTATATTTGTTATTTGATGAAGCTCATTTGAAAATTTGAAAAATAAAAAAAAAATGTTCTATCCTTTGGCTCTTCTAATATTTCCAATTACAGGCCAATGGCCATTCTGTTCCCTCATCCAAATTCATAGAAACCTGTGCCCAATCCCAGATACTTAAATTTGTTACCACAAGCAACGTATTAAGTCCACACAACACAATTTCTATCCACATCACAGAACTATAATAGTTCTAAGCATCTTTGCTACCACCATCAACAGCAATAGAAGTAGCAGCACTTTTCCTTGATTTGTCAAAAACATTTGACACCTTGCCTCACCAAAAAACTACTCTAAAAACTCTCCTCCTTATGGCTTCAACACTCATTTCTCACCTGGACTAACAGCTACTTTGATAAGACTTCAAGCTGTAAAATGGGAAACTGACATCTCTCCATTTCTCTGAGTACACATAGGGATGTCTCAAAGATCTAACCTTGATCCCTTGATGTTCAGTGTTTTCATAAATGATCTACATACTGGAAGCAAACATGCTACCATTATTCAGTATGCTGATGATTCCACACTCATCTGCACTGCCAAAAACATACAACTTCAATAACGAAGCCTTTAGCTCCTTTGAAACATGGCTCTGTATCTTTCAAATACTATTAATCCATACAAAGATCAAACTTATCCTATTCGCATCTAAACAATACTCTAATGAGAAATCACTCTTTGCCATTACTCCTTCTAACCAAACCAAAACTGAACCTGTAACTCATACCAACCTTCTAGATGTAATCATAGATGCTACTATAAAATTTGATAGCCACAATAAAACAGCTATCAGCAAAAAGCACAAAAACATTTCCCTGACTGACCAGGCTAGGCAAACCATTACCTCTACTCTACAGTTACCCACCCACATATATGCTTCTCCCTTATTTGTCAACCTGCAAGACACCTAAATAACCATACTAGAAAAATGGTATAACAAAATATTTCCATTGTTAGCTGATATGCCTTATAGATCGCATCACTGCATGGTACTAAAACAGATGACTAAATATTGAACTATAATATTATAATTGCCTCACTGTCTAATATTCACACAATTAAAACTGCTCACAGTCTAATATTCCAACCTGAAAAAATGCCAAACACTAAAACAAATTATACAGCCTTACCAAAATATCTAAAGAAATGTATAGATTCAGAAGAAAATTATTAGTAAATTTCAAAAAGTTAGTATTGCTTTCCAAAAATACCAAAAGATATTCAAATCCTGCAAACTGCCCTTCCAGAGTATAACAATATCCTCCAAAAAGCATACATATAGCTCAGAAAGGATGAATATAGGTTCATAGATTCATAGATATGTACTAGGCTAATGGCCCTGGAGCCTTTACAAGCCTAGCGAATAGAAGTGCCCTGGCATTGTGCCACCCGACATTAGTTCCCAGTGCCTCTATCAAGTAGAGCCAGTGGAGTGATCCCGTAGAGCCACTGGAGTGATCCCAGGGGTGAACTTTCTATTTCCCATCCGCTTATCAAGATTTCTCTTGAAGAGGGCCAGTGAGGTGCTCTGCTTGACATGCATGGGAAGTCTATTCAAGAGCATGGGCAGTCTCTGGGTTATGAACCTGTCCCTCCAGCATGTTCTCTTGATTGTGGTAATGAGGTTGAGGTTTCTGGAGTGTGTGGTGTGGAGAGATTGGGATTTCTTTAGATATAGCATTTCTAAGAGACCTGGGTCAGACATGGCTTTGTAAGACAAGCAGAGACAATATGAGACAGAGAATAGCTGTAGTTTTGAGTCTGACCATGTAGGACATGTGTTTAAGGCCTAGGATCCTCTTCAGGAGGTAATTTTGTGGCCTATCCAGCTGTTGCAGGTGTCTAGTGAGGTACATGCCACAAATGGGGCATTAAACTCTATAATTGGTCTAATGAGGGAAGAGTAGGCAGAAATGATGACCTCTTTCTTCCTGGATGCAAACCCCTTGGTAATGAGATGTGCCACATAGTAGGACTTTCTCACCACAGTGGCAATGTGGTGGTTGAAGGAGAGGTTGCTGTCAACCTGTGTCCCCAGATCTCTTATAATGCCTTTAGTGCTCAGTGGGCTCCCACTAATGTGGTAATTAGTGGGAACTGAATTTTTCTCAGAGGATGCCGACGCATTTTTTTGGCATTAAGCTTAAGGCTATGTTTAAGACATCAGTAATTGGCCTCAGTGAGGCCTTTCTGTAGGATGTCTGCATCACTTGAGGAGATAATAATGGCTCCCAGCTTCCAGTCGTCTGCGAACTTGGTCAGTCAGAGTCCCACCATGTTGGCCTGGACTTCTGTGAAGTAGATGCCAAACAGGAGAGGACCCGGGACCGATCCCTGTGGGACTCCACTCATAACTGGTGGGCAGTCTGACTTGGCATCTGCTAATTTCACACTGTGGGTTCTATCTGTGAGCCAGTTTGCAACCCATCTAATGATATAGGGGTCAATGCCTAGTTTGGTGAGTTTATCAATAATTCCTGAGTGAGGAATGGTATCAAAGGCCTTGGCCAGATTGAGGTAGGCTGTATGAACTGCCTTACCTTCATCCACAGCTCCGGTGAGTGACTCAGCGAAGTCAACCAGATTGAGCAGGCATGATTTACCTTTATTAAACCAAACTGTGTGGGATCTAGAGTTTGGAGATTCCCTATATCCTTGTTAATTAGGTTCATGATGATGCACTCCATAGCCTTACATATCAGACTTGTGAGGCTAATGGGGCGATAATTTCCAGAGTCTATAGTTTCTCCTCCTTTATGGAGAGGGATGACTGTAGCAGTGTGCCATTCAGTAGGGACAAAGCCTGAGGTGAGGCTGTGAGTAAACAGGGCACACAGATGTGGTGCCAGTTTACTTTGTAATTCATGTAGAACACAGCCAGGAATATTGTCGGGTCCCATGGAAGATGTATTCTTGGCCTTGGACAATGCAGCTTTAACTTGTGCTGCAGTAATGCTGGGTGCCTGGCATTCTTCCGGTATTGAGACTGGTCCTTTAGGGAGGGTGAGAGGGGTAAGGTAGCACTGAATCTGTCGGCCAGTATGTTGGCAATATCTGTTGGCTCAGTATAAGAGTTACCATTGTGCAGTAACTCAGAGCAGATCTGGGTATTGCCGTGGAGATTCTTGATATAACTATAAAAGGCTTTGTGGTTGTTTTTAGTGTCTGCTGCAATTCTGCCTTCATAACTGGCTTTGGATGTTTTGATGAGGGATCTCAACTTTTTGTTGAGGCTAATAAGGGAATTTTTCCAGTCTTGGGAATTCACCTTTTTCTGCAGCAGTTTCTTCCTTCTGCTGTAGACATTATTAATGGCAGGGGACCACCAGATTGGCTTCCTTTTTATGGAGGAGAGCATCTTGGTTCTGTTGGGTATGCCTAGTTCCATGCATTTATGGACGTGTTCATACAGTGCATTGGTGTATGATTCAGCTGTCATGCATCTATTTTCCATTCGCATGGGTGCAGTGAAGTTAGCCACCTCTGTTTTTAGGAGCCCAAAGTCCGATTTGGAGAAGTTTTTCATGGTGGATACTTTTGCGGGGGGTGTGGGTGAGATATAGATTTCCATGGTGATTAGTTTGTGGTCGGATCTAACCAGGGAGGAATTGACTATTGGTGTAGAGCAATGGTTGCCATGTTAGTAATAACCAGGTCAAGGATGTTGCTTCCTCTAGTGGGGGTAAGAATGAGCTGGTCCAGGGCATTGGAATTGATGAATTCTAGGAAGTGTTGGGCCAGTGCATTAGTGCATGCATAGTTTTCCCAGTTGATGGAGGGGTAGTTGAAGTCAGCTAGTGTGAGAGTGTTGGGTTGGATCTTAATAGTTTCCAGGGAGCTTAGGAATGTGGAGTAAGAGTCTTGGGACATAGTTGGGGACCTATAGCAGGTTACGACCTGAATCGCCATCTTACCCAATGTTAGTTGTACCTAGAGTATCTCAGATGTGTTATGCTGGGCTACTAGTCTGAAGGTGTGCATATCCTTCATGAATATGGAGACACCACCACCTTTGGAGCTTCGATCCATGTTCTGGGGCCAAAAGGTGTGGAATGAGTTATAGCCTGGTAATGCAGGGGTGCTTTTTGCTGATTTAAACCAGGTCTCCACTGCAGCACAAATGTCAATGTTCTCCATTTTGAAGAGTGCTTCGAGTGAGTGCATCTTGAGATTTAGACTTCTAGCATTGAGCAGCATGACCCTCAGATTGCATTTATTTATAGCTGTTACAGTGGTAATTTGGTCTTTTGAACACCAACTAAAAAAGGCACTATAGGGGTGGCAAGAGCCTTAGCCAGCACTCGGAAAACCAGGGGTGACAAATGCAGGCCATCTCTGGCAAAGCATCGAGGTCTGTCAATCATGTCATCCCAAGCAGACAAATATTGGATCCCCTTAGAATGACACCAGAAACTTAGCCAATTGTTGAAGTCAGTCATTTTCTGCTTGTACTGCAGTATCATTCTGGGCGATGGTAGGATGCTGCTCAGGGCTAGTCTCATACCTGCCGGGGCCACATAATCCAAGAGCTCTACCATGTCTCTTTTCATGTAGTCCAGGGAGCTGCATCTCAGATCATTCAAACCCACATGGACAATGACAAAGTCATACTTGTACTTGTTGTGGAATGAACTGAGTGAGTATGTTATGTGTCGGATTCTGGCACCTAATAGCTGACTGTTACCTTCTCCTTATTCAACTTAGTGAGTGGGACATCAATATTGAGTCACCTATGCTTTAGGGGCTTAGGTTGGGGGGCACACTGTGTAGGTGAGCTGTGTGTCTTGTGGTTTGTGCTGTGTTGTGGTGGTCGAGTGCTTTTTTGCCTTGGAGGTCTCTGCAGTTTGGGTAGATTTCTATTGAAAGCCTCCGTCAAGGTGGGTGTGTGGTTTGTGTTTTCATGTGATGGCTGTGATGGTGGATGTTCTGGAGGTTTATGTGTTCCATGTGATGTGGTGCAGGTGATGACCTTCTCCTCTTGACCAGCTATTCCAGTCTTGGCTGGAGAGTGCATGGCTTCCAATTTGGAGATATAAGCGTATCTCTCACACGTCTCCATGTTTGGAGGTAAGAGGAGATCATTATCTGTTTATATTAGGCAGTTGCTGCACTGCCTCAGAATGCCCAAGTTCACTAGGTTAATAGGAGAAAGCACAGGAAACTGACATTGAGACATTCCAGGAGGGATGGCCATCATTACTAAGTACTGGAGCTGTTTCCTTACAGGACATCTAATGCTGATAGCACTTATGTGTGCTGCAATAATTGCTACAAAAAGCTTGATGAAGTGCTAGGTAAATAAGCTAAAGTGCAAGAAAAAAGATCTAGCAAGATCAAAGGGAAAAACTGAAGAGCAGACTTTCTAGCACTGGTAATATACTTTAAATGCAGTACAAGCTAGCACACCTGAGTGTGTAGCAATATTAAAGCAAATACAGTTAAAACAAATGCAGCTAAATGAAAAAATGACTTAAATTAAGTGCAGAAAGCAGTATAATCAGGAAAAATCAAAATAGAGGGACTTAAATTCTTTTCCTCCTTTTTGTTGCTCTTGTAGTCTGCAGGATGCCAAAACAGGATCCGTGGGGCTTAAACAAGTGCAAACCCATGCAAACATGGGCTTTTAAACCAGAAAGTTGAATGGGATAGAAAAACTGCCCAAACAGCCAATAAAGTACAATTTCAGAGCCAGAAACCACTCCTTTTGTGTAAATAGGCTACCTAGTGCTTACCACTCCCACTGATAAGCTGGAAGGCTTTCTTCTAACACAGAAAGGTCCTTACACAAAGGTCCTTACAAAACAGTCCTGGATACAGCAAATATGTATCTGGACTACTCTAGTAACAGGAAGGGTGGAAAACAAGCTTAGAACTTTGTTTTTTTAATTCAACAGGTAAAACAGAGTTCCTCTCCCAATAAAGCAAAACATTATTGGTTTACATTTATGTCAGCTTACTTACAAAGGTTATCCTGAGGATCTGGTAGAAGAAATAGCACAGTAAAAAGTACAAAACAGAGAAACCTTGTACAGACCAATTAAATTAAATAGACACCCAGTGATATATTCTAAAAAGACAAGGAATAAAACAAATGGATTTTGCAAGATTTATCCTATTGGTATATACACAAAGAGCTAAGGATATTAAGAATATAATCAGAAAACACTGAGGTATATTACACACAGCAAAGACTTGGCATCAAAGATTGGAATGGCACCTAATTTTGTATTCAAGAGAAATGCTAATATTAAAAATCTACTTGAATAGATAACAGATGAATCATTTGGAAGTAACAGTGGTATGCACATGTGTGGTAAATGTAGACAAACCTGGGGATGCTATAAACTCTGTGTAGGCTTAGCACAAAGCCTACATGGAGTTTATGTGTTAGCATGATGATCAGCAGTGGTACTTGCACATGCATGCAGCGCATCACACTTACACAAAAACAAGCACAGTTTTATGAGCAGCCACAGTGCTGTGAGCCAGGAAACCATGTAAAGCAGCACAAACACCTACAGATGTGTTTACCTATGGGCACACTAGTTCTGCAGGACTTTGCAGACTGCTACAGTGACTACCAGGGTTTAATATAAAGCAATGTATAAAGTGCTGACACATTACATGAAAGTGTAGTCAGTGAAGAGTACTGTGCGAACCTGTTTTAGGCATACTGAATATAGGTTTTATCTGATCAGCAAGGGTACATAAACTATATTATAAATAATTATTCAGGAGAAGTGTGTGTATTGAAAAGGGCCACACATGAGTTGTAGGAATGAACACAGGGGAAGAGGACAAGTGAAACATGGCAATGTACAGCAAATGAGGGCATGTCAATGTATGTACACCAAAAGACAAGACAGTTATACCATGAAAAATAATCACATATTTAAATGATAGAGTACATACTGCTGTTTATACCTACTATGTGGGTATAGTCATATCATCAAGGAGTTATTGTAAATTATGCAAATGTCACACAAGATGACGTATCAGTGGAGCTTTTTTGCGATATAAGCACCCTAACATGATCACTGGAGAGGACATTTATAAAGGATGGTATATACAATAGGGGGTAGGTGCATATTGTGAAGATGTTCAAAATGAGTTGCCTGAATATGAATGTAATGTCAGTATAGGTCTCAACCAAGTGGGACATATAGCAACAGGCTCATGGACAACAGTAGACAGAAGCACGCACAATCATGGGCAATATCAGAATAATACCACCATTAATCTGTGACATTGACATAAAACATGTGAGTGTGAATCATTATAGATGGTTCTACAAGAACACACTTCTACAACTGTCATGATGTGTCAGTAATCTATAAGATCAATCAAGTACACCTTCCTCAAAAATTATTAAGAGGGAAACTATTACATCTGTAGTTTAAATTATGAGCAATTCTGGCTAGTTGTCAGGTTTGCTTGGCATATATATGCAACAATCCACACTTTCAAGACTGTAACCCATGCCATCAATGCTGTCAATCAGCTATGTATTTATTGTGTGCATCACAGGAACATGCATCACACATGCATCTTGTACAACACCTTAAAGGGGGTTCTATACTGTCAACTACTAATGGTTTTGCATCAAAAATAGCTCACTGTGGCAAAAGTGATACACTTGAGTAACTCATCTGTGGAAGATGTGTTGGAAGATGTATGCAAAGGATTGTATTGCACTCAGATTATTGGTGTGATGAAGACTGAAAACAATGGGATTATAACGCCCTATGATGTGGATGTCCTGAACATACTCAGGAGTTTTGATGCATAAAAGGGACTAGTCAGCACTATGGGCACATGCTGGTGGATGTCCCACATATACTCTACCTGAGTAAACAGGTCACATACCACTTGGTCAACTCATAGGGGTGTGCTGTCTATATTATAATTAGCTTGTATATTTGCTTTCATAAAGGAACTAATCCCACCATAATTTCTGTTCACCTACTGTGTCTCCATTGCTCTGGCAACAGTCGTGTGTGTGTGTGTGTGTGTGTGTGTGTGTGTGTGTGTGTGTGTGTGTGTGTGTGTGTGTGTGTGTGTGTGTGTTAATACTGTCTGATTTATACCAATACAAATCTTGGATTCAGTGATTGTCCATAATTTGCAATCCCCTACAAAGCTGGTTACACAAAGGATGTGCAAGTTAGTCTTGACTTATGAGACTTAAATACTGAACAGGAAACTGCCTAGTACAGAATGTTGAGGTACAGACCTGGTCACTGGACTCTAGACAGAGGTGACTTCACACACTTTGACATTATCTGTCATGTATGTGATCAACCTGTCTACCCACTTGGTGATGTAGGTGTTCATACCCACTTGAGACAGTTTCTCTAATATCTGAGTGTGGATTTGTGTCAAATGCCTTGGCCAAGTCAAATTATGCAGAATAATAGTGTTTTCCTCATGCATGCCCTTGGTCACCTTCTTGAAGACATCAAAGAGATGTAATATGCATGATGTATCCTTGACAAATCAAACATGGATTTGGTATACAGTTGGAAGATTGCCTATGTCCTTTGTGATAAGGTCCGTGATGACTCATTGGTCAACCTCATAGATTAGGAGAGTCAGGAGTATGGGTCTTTAACTCCATTCATCAGGTGATGGTCCCACCCCCCCAGTCAGATGGATGCATGTTGCTGTACACCCTTCTACGAGAATGTAGGCTGTCTGGAGGCTGTGTCAAAGTAGTGATCTGCTAGGTCAGGTTTTAAAGCACACTATATGCAACCTATGATATTGTCAGGGCCCACTGATTCTGTGTTATTAGCTGTAGAGAGCACACAGATGAGCTGTCCTCCTGAGCATAAAAGCTGAGTAATGTTTGCATGTATACTATGGCTAATGGCCAATGGTGACTGAAGGCTGAAGTGTGAGGCAAACTGTCAGCCTGCAGATTGTCTATTTCCTCTAGCAGAGTATGTCTGGTGGCATCCACATAAAGATATGTGCTTAACTGTGTATTCCCCTTAACATTTCACATTTATTGAAATAAATGATTTGTGAACATACCTCCAAGTACAACCTTGGTCATGCATCACATTCTAAACACTGGTACTGTTCACACAGTTATATAATTGTGTAATTGTGGAATTATGTTTAGAATTGTTCAAGGAGGTCAAATATAAAAGGGATATTGGTTTTTACATTCCCATTCTTAAAAGTGACGAGTCTAGTATTAATCTGTTAATTTAGGAAATCTAGGAAGACTAGATGAACATCCACTGTATTATATTTTAACCTCCAATTTTGATTCTGAATATATAACAGGTATGGTTAACAAGAATTGGGGTATTTTGCAAATGGATAAAAATATAGTAGCAAAAATGGCCTCGGCACCTAAGTTTATATATAGGAAGGATACATCCTTAAAAGAGATTTTTGAAATATGTTCTCCATCCCCCAGCCAATATAATAGCAGGGTATTTGGCAATTTTAAATGTGGGAGATGTACTATTTGTGAACATATACTGACATCAGGCAGCATTCTAACTTTTAATCAACATCGTATTTATATCACAGGACACTTTGATTGTTATACCAAGAATGTTGTCCATTTGGCCAAGTGTCAAGTATGCCCTGCATTTTATGTGGAAAAAACTTGCCGGTATTTTAGAGAAAGGGTTAGAGAGCACTTATTAGATATAAAACATCAAAAATTAACTAATGCATTAGCCAGGCACATTTCTACTTGTTCAGACCATTCTTTTAAATTTTGTATACTGCAACAAATTAGGTATGATTCACAAGGTAGAACTTTAGAGGTGCACTTAGATTTATGTGAGCTTAGATGGCAACTTAGATTGAATGCACATTGTCATCCAGGGCTAAATGATTGTTGCACAATCAAGCCTGTTCTCAAGCTCAAACATATTTTGGGCTAATTTTTTGATGTATTTGATTGTATACGGAATGTAGTTTATCATTTTTGGTTCAAGTTATATGTATGTATAAATAGTATCTATTACATATATTTTAATTTTCACATATTTATACATATATTTTATATGATTGTGTTTGTCTTTTTAACTTATTTTCATTTTTTACTGTTGTCAGATTAGATAATTGATTGGTTAATGACATGGGTGGGGTTGATGTTTAGCCTTATTTAAGTGAACTTCATGGTTAACTTTTTTATTCTTAAGAAGTCCACATAGGACGAAACCTAGGTTAATCGACCCTGTTGAGCTGCTGTTTGTTTTTTATGTTCGTGGTGTTCGCAATAAATTCCATTTTGTGTCCGACCTCGTTCTTCATTCCTTGGTGTTGAGTTATATAATTGTACCAATGTCACATAATTACCATCAATTGCATAACATATGCTTATATGTGTTTCTTGTGAAAGCTGTGTTGGAGTGGACTGATGTTTATAAGGATACATGACAGATCAGTTGTTTGTGGCTCATGCAAAACATTTCCTGACACAACTGCTGCCCGACTGAAAAAACTCCAGCTCTATTCAGTCACATACCGCCTACTCAGAGGTGATCTGTGCCTGACGTACAAGGCCATGTCCAATCCAGAATTAATGGACATGCTCCACCTCAGTAAATCCAAATCCACCAGAGCCACGAGAGCAAGAGACTTAAACCTCAACACAGAAATAAATAGGACATGCTGGAGGGACAGATTCATAACCCAGAGGCTCCTTACACTCTGGAACAGAATCCAAATCCATGTTAGGCAGAGCCCCTCACTAACTCTATTCAAGAGAAATCTTGACGAGTGGATGGGAGATCGTAGGTTTACCCCGGGGGTCATCTCTGTGTCACTACTAGACAGAGGCACAGTAAACTAAACCCTAAAAGGGCATAGTATTCTCATCTAAGGGGTGGTGAAAGCCACACACACTCTAGCTAGGCTTATAAATGCCCCAGGGCAGATAGCCTAGTACGAACCTATGAACCTATGAACAACTGCAAGTAGGCACACAATGGTGCTGCTGACCACTTCAGTAATCCTTGTAAACTGTTTATTAAATATTGAGGAAGAGTTGGGGTGGTTAGGATATTGTTGGCAGGTTATATTAAATGCCTCTTTTCCTCCAGGCTTAAATAATAAAGAGGATTTTATTATGTATTTGAAAAGGAAAGGGCTGAAACATTAAAAGTTTTGAGTCCTTAGTTTTAGTTTCAAATGAATGTGACATCATTTGACTATTTTTAATTGGTGCATGTGATTTTAAATGATTTAAAAAGTGAAGTATTTTGAAGTGAACCTTAGTCTGAAGAAGCCTCTGTTGTTAAATAGAAGAGACAAAAGCGCTCACTGGAGATTTTGTTTATTAAAGTTGTCATTTCTCTTATCAGCCTGTGCCAGTTTTTTATTTTTGAAGTTCGTTTGGTTGTTTTGCTGCTTTGTGTTGGATATTGTTGTATATATCATAGCATTACATGTGGATGAAACAAGACTTATGTGCACATATAATCAGTATGAATTTACATTGATGTTTGTCACAGAGCATTAAATGATGGTAGGTAGACACATGCACACCTATGCCATACTGCAAGGGTCACTGTGATGGTGGAATGAGAAATGTGTAGAATGTTAATCTTCTTCTCTACAACAACACATGTCCTAATAAGTCAACAATATGCATAAAAGTTTATCATACTATGTCAACAGTTCTCAGGAGGCATATTACTACAGCTGTTATAGAAGGAGCATGTAATGCAATGGCAACAATGGTCATCAAAACATTAGCTCACATCACAGATTGTAAGACCCCCTTGTAGCCATACTGTGCATCAATACCTTAATATAGCACATGTCAATGACAGAAACATTGACATGTCAACTGTTTACAGGATCATAGAAGATTATTAAGCTAATGGGCAACATTTTATGACATCCTAGCAATTATTATAACATTTTAGACAAACTCCCTAAATCTATATGATGGAAGATAGTAAGACTATTGTGCATATGTGTATTTATTGGATTTCATTACATACTGCCAATATTCATATAGGAGAAGTGCACCATACCATGACAGAATTACCAATCACACATTTGGCTTGCAGAGGCTCATAGAAGGACTCTGCTTCAGGATGTGTGTATGCATATTTGATATGATATCCTCCACTCCTCTGCAAAAAGGATGTTTTGTGGCCATAGGACAAAAGAGGATGCCGGATGCATGGAGTTACTTAAATGTTCTACTAAGTGGAAGAGTGAAGAGTGATTCCAGAGATTATACAATGACCATAATGTACCACCAAAAACTCACACACTTATACACACACACACACACACACACACACACACACACACACACACACACACACACACGCAGTAGGACTGGGCCTAATTTGAATATATGTCTGTGTAGGTATAGAAGATGAATGCCATGCAGTGTAACACTAGCACCATCACAAATGCCTGACAGCCGAGTGTGCCTCCAGGCATTTCTGCAGTTACCTCCTACTGCACCTCTAGGCATCAAATATTGCTTGTTCACATTTTCATTAATAATTCCCAAACCATGCCACACACAAGGTATCACAATATTTTATCTTGATGAATACATGATGGCAAACAAACTTGTATTGATATTTGACCTCTGTCAATGAGTATTTGTTACAACTGCAAGATGATAACTTCATTTTTTTCAAGGCTCAAGCCAAATCCACTGGGAGTTAAAGGTACACATTCAAAAGAGCTGTAATGGAGGAATGAGTTAACACTGTCACATTTCATTTTATGGAGTATGATAGAGTCATCGTATGCTGAGAAGAACATGTAGGAAGGAGTGTCTGACATGAATGTGGAGCCACATCTCTGTGTAAAATTGTCTCAAAAGTAATATTTGGATGTATACACACTCAAGCTGCCTGCTGTCAGATTAGAGCCCCTATATATCTAGGTAATGTAGCTTGCAAACACAGTAGTTACTGTTACTACCATAGCACATTTTTTTCTTGAATACTATCAGAATGCATGTTATGCAGGAGGACATCATCAGTGCATATTACAAGAAGACTTGTGAGGGAGGGTCAGATACAGTTGTGGACTCATATGTCATTCAAAAATTGGCACAAAACTGAACCAGCACACAGAAACCAGTTGACTGGTATGAGAGTAGAACCCCCTACTTATCTACAGAGCACAGCACTTAACAGAAGGGCCACAGGAGAAGTATTTTTTTAAAGTGTCAGACAACACTTTATAGCCGATGACATAAGCAGTGTCTGGTGAGAAGACAGTAGTAGGAGTGTCTCTCATCCTGGTCTGAATATATGTGGAATGTCAACCCAGTGAATACACACACACACACACACACACACACACACACACACACACACACACACACACACACACACACACACACACGCGCATTGACTGTAGTGAGAGGAGAACCCTTATATAACTATTTACAGAGCACAGTACTTAACACAAGCACCACAGCATAAGTCTGGTGTTTATAGTGCCAGGCAACACTTTATAGCTGATGACATCAGTAGTGTCTTTTGAGAAGTAGATGGTAGAAGGACTGTCTCACATGCTGGTCCAAAATGATCTCTTGAATGTCAACCAAGTGAAAACACAGACACACACACACCTGTTGACCACAATGACAGTAGAACTCCTACCTAACTATGTACAGATCACAGTACTTAATGCAAGCACCACAGCACAAGTCTGGGTTTTACTGTGTCAGACAACACTTTATAGCTGATAACATCAGCAGTGTCGGGTGAAAAATAGATGGTAGCAGGAGTGTCTTACATGCTGGTCTAAAATGGTCTGTGGATTGTTAGCCAAGTGAGCACAGACATACACACACACATACATACACACACCATTGAGAGTAGAACCCCTACCTATATACAAATTACAGTACTTAACACACGCCCCACAGCACAAGTCTAGCTTTTATAGTGTCAGACAGCACTTTATAGCTGATGACATTAGCAGTGTCTGTTGACAAAAAGATGGTAGTAGGAGTGCCTCACTTGCTGGTCAAAAATGGTCTCTTGGATGTCAACCAAGTGAACACAGACCCAAACCAGTTGACTACAGTGAGACTAGAACCCCTACCTAATTAAATACACCAGCTAAAGAACTCTGCTTAACAAGAGTGCCACAGCACAAGTCTGCTTTTTGTAATGCTGCTGGACAATTTATAGTGGATGACATCATCACTGGATGTTTAAGATGTTGTGAAGCCTGTATGAAATGATATGTACAACTATCAAAATATTTGTACTCTATGGGACTGTATTGCTGACAGTAGGATACACAGTTGCAGTCTTCTGACTACACACAAACACACACAAACCAGTTTACTGCAGTGAGATTAAAATCCCTACTTAAGTACACCAGCTAGAGAACTCAGTACTTAATGCAGTTATGTATGACTGTCAAGATATTTAGTTCTGCATGGGGCCAGATTGATGATAATAAGATACAGACTGAAGTTTCTCTGACTATGCACATACACTTATACATACGTACATAGAGGCACACACATAATGTTGCTGCTGTACTAATTTAACACGTATTAAGTATTTTGTTCCCATCTGTCCAACACAGTATTTAATGATTGCAACACCCTGAAGTATGTACTTGCCTTGTCATAGTGGCCTTTGTAGATGATGCCATCATCATTATATGATGTGGTTAACATATCCTGTTATGGGAATGGTGAGCAAAGTGTGGATGTACTATTTTCTGTTGTGTTTCCAATGTGCAAATATACGTGCAAAAAAGTGTCAGGAATGCATATAGCAGAAATGAGGCATATGCAGCTGCTTCCCAGTATGTTGTGTACATTACACACTTAAATTATCACATACAGGCACACACTTTTTGTGTTCATATTTGTGAAGAATTGCTGTCAACATTAATACATTAGTGCACAGAAATGTGTGCTGTTCACTTCCCTTTCAAGGCTTGTTACAATTGCTTCTACACTTTGCAAGTGTATCCTGACTGGCACACCCACTTTAGGTAGGGAGTCTGTATTGCTGTTCTGTATTCCTTCTCCCTACCACTAATCATTCACTGTTGCAATCCATTAGCTACAAACACTGAGCTAGTGCCTGCACTATGTTTACATCTGAGACATGAAGTCAAAAGTTGGGGATTTGACAATTCTAATGAGTTCACACTTCATTGCATCTTCACCGTGCTTAGCGGCCTGAATCTACACCCATAAGAGGGCAACCATGTAGCTATGGAACTTGAAGGACAGGGGACTTGTGTATTTTTTAACACAGAGGAGTGATATTCCTGCTGATTTATCTGGACAGAAGGCTTCTGATGCTTCTATGATATGTTGTATTTTTCAAGTACATGGCTGATTTGTTAACATGTTACAAAGAATATATATATATATATATATATATATATATATATATATATATATATATATATATATACTTATATGTATTAGGACATTAACCTGTTATCTGTATGTGTATTATAATTTACTCTTGGCATAGGCATTTTTGGCATGCAATGACTTTTCCAGCTAGATGGTCTTATTATCTGTTATTACAAGTGCTATTGTTAAAACTGTTTACCTTACAGTCTTCTATCGTATTCCATGGAAATTTAAAGTATTGAATTATCAATGATATAGTGATGTTATGCTTCTAAGATGTCTCTTAGACACCTCCAGGGGAGTGGTGACCACAGTGAGAGGTGATTGGCAATTGTATACAATTGACTTTTGTGTTGTAAATGTGTGCACATTTTGTGAAAATTGTGTGGAAAGCATTTATAAAAAGTGCATTATGTGCTATTCCTTGGATTGTAGAAACTGTAAGTTTTCTGTTGTGTTGGGGGTGGGGAAGCCAAGTACTATCTGTGTGTTGCCACAGCAAATGTTGGGTTTCACAAGTTTTGCTCTTGCAATTGTGTAGTCATTCTGGTATTTCTGTGGTAAACAATACAGTACTCCATTGATATTCCTTGTTTTGGACTAAACATTGGTATGTGTATGACTGTGATATGTTACAAACACAACAACTTTATATCACACACCTTATACTTAGTTACATCAGCAGTTAACAGTATGCAAGAATCTGCCATTCATTTGTGTTCTTAGACATTTATTGTCATATTCCATGTTCAGAACTTACCCTGATAGCCCAGCAGTTACAAGTGTTTTACTTTGGGGATGAGTCTGTGTGATGCTAGCAGTGCACAGCCATTACATGGGTAAGTAACAGTTGTGAGTGTTACCTGGCATCAATGTTATTGTATGTATGTGTATAGGATGCAAGTGTTACCCCCTTAGGTGGTCATCATGTGTTCTCTGTGCTATCTGTTGCCTCTTGGCCAGGTCAAGGGCATATTGTGCATGCCTATGTCTATCTACACCCACAGCAGCTGCTGGTTCCTCTCTGACTCCTCACCTGCATGTGGCTGTGGTGACCTTTTCAGTGGTGGTAAGATGTATGCCCCTTCCCCTTGCTGTTTCTGGTGCAGCTGCTTTCTCAGAATAATATTGTAGAGGATAGCACAGACAGAAAATTTCAGCACAAGTACAGGAATTGCACTGCAGGGCTCCCCCTGATGTATCTAGCTAATGTAACCATGACTTCAGCAGCACATATGCACAGTCTATGATATTTCTTGCTTGAGCATGTGCCTCATTATACAGTTCTTTGGTGGGTGGGTGTGCATTTCTGATGGGTGTCATCCACAGCTCCAGTGCATATCCCACATCCCCCAGTAAATAACCCTGTGGAATATCACCAATGGAAAACCTGTGATGGAGTTGTGCCAGATATACGAGTCATGGTAACTACCAGGGTTGCCACACATTTAGAATGATTCCCTAGGCATTACACATAACCTGGCAGTCAATGGAGCTGAAACCCTTTCTGTTTTTGTACACCCTTCCCTGTTCCCTGGATGGTGCTTTGATTTCAATGTGCATGCAGTCTGTGGCACCTAGGACTTCAGGGAAGTGTGCTACAGGGTAGATGTCCTGTACAGTTGCTGTTCTGTCCTTGGGTGTAAGGGGAAACGGTATATAATAACTGGCATGTTGTAGCATAGCATTCATGAATTGATGTAGGATCCTGGGTGCTGATGCCTGTGACACCCCAAGCATATCCCCTGTTGGCCTCTGAAAGGCACCTGTAGCTAATATTTTAAGAGCTACACATACCTTAGTCTCCACAGGTATTGGTGCCCCTCAGTTTGCTATTGCACTCAGTTGAGCATGACAGAGGTTGCAGAGTTACTGTAGTGTGTCTCTCCTTTTCAATTTCCACTTCATGCAGACTATGGAATGTTAAACAGGGTCTAAACACCCTTCTCCTTATTGGCTGAGGTCTATTAGCATCAGCAGCATATACTTTGGCCTGTTGCACATACACATGTATAAGAGCAACTGCAGCCCCTAAAATTGTTATTGTGTACAGACATTTTTGTGGCTGTATTCCAATATGTTTTGGAATTTGCAGGGGAAAACCTACACTGAGCCTACATGGTTGCTTTATAGGTTGTTGAGCAGCTCCTCCAGCTTGGATTGGTTGATTAGCATACAATTTAGCTGCACATGCTGTAATTAGCATGCCATGATGTTTACAGTGTTTGAGCAGTTATACACAGTGGGTAGATCCTCTTACTGAATACAAAAGTGTATGTCACCATGTGCGTGTTGTGACATGGTGCTAACACAGTCTTAGCAGACCATATAGGCTTTATTGAATGTGCACCAAAGTAATTTTATTCAAGAAAGTTAAAATATACATTTCACAGACTGCAGTATGGAAATAAACAGTAATGGATATTTTGAGTTAAAGATCTAACGTGGTTTATTTAGCCCAATGTCATACATGTGCAGCATTTTATAAGATAAAAACTGAGAGGCTATTAAGAAAAATAATATACAGTGTTGTTATGATATAAAGAAAAAAAAGTGACATTATCCCCAGGAAACAGAAGGCTTTGTCACAATTTTAAGTTTTGTATACTGGATCAGGTAAGACCATTATGAAGAGGTGGAGCACGGAAAGTTAACTAGAAAATCCTAAGTTGGCATGACAGCTATGCTTCAATGTAGGCAAAGCACTGGGGTAAAATAATTAGATTTCTATAGCTAGTGTATTAAAAGTGTATGCTGCAAAGCTGTAATATAATGCATGTCCATCTGTTAGTATATATTGCATCTTCCCAGTAGGTTGATTTATGTGTACATTTTAGGTAGTTTTTAAGGTTTGTTATTTTATAAATAAATAATGTTAAATTTTGTCACGAATATATATGTTTTTAAATGATTTTAGCAGATTTATTGATATTTTGCATATATATTATTGAACATGATTCTATTTAATATTGATGGCTTATTCAATGTTGTATTATAAATATAGTGTGTATAACTGTTTTAAAATGAAAATGTTAAAGTGTAACTTTGGTGATGTGAAGTCATGCGATTAGTGATTTAACAGTATAAAGGGAAGGAATACAATGGAAATTTTAGTTCAGATGAAATCTGTAATTTACTTTAGACAAATGCACTCAACAGATAAATAAACTCTTGTTCCTTTAACCTATGACCCAAATTATACATAGGGTGACACAGAATAATAATTGGGGGAGGGGATCATTTATTAAAGATAATTTCCAGGGAATGTAACAGCAGCCCTACAGAATGACTTGGATAGCACTATTATTTCTACAAGGACAGAAATAAGAAATTAGCCAAACTGACAGGAGGTCACTAAGGATGGGAATCAAACTAAAACTGCTAAGCTATATTTGTACTGGAAAAAAAAGACTAGGGAAAACATGCAGATGCCCTATGCTCACCGCCTTAAAAAACTCCAGCTATACTCTGTCTACTCAGAGGCGATCTCTGCTTAACATACAAGGCCGTGTCAAACCCTGAGCTGTTGGACATGCTACACTTAAAGAAATCCCAATCCCTCAAAGCCACATGCTCCAGGGATCTAAACCTTGTCATCATAATGAACAAAACATGCTGGAGGGATAGGTTCCTGACCCAGAGACTCCCCAGACTCTGGAATAGACTGCCCATACATGTCAAGCAGAGCGCCTCTTTGGCCCTCTTCAAAAGGAACCTTGATGATTGGATGGGAGAAAGGAAATTCACCCCAGGGATCACATCAGTCGCCCTGCTAGGTCCAGGGAAGTACATAGTGTGGGAAGAAATAGCTAGGGAATTGTTATGGCTAGGCTTGTATAGGCCCTAGTGCCAATAGCCTAGTATCAACCTATGAACCTATAAAAACATAAGATCATAGGAGGTTACTAAGCTATTGGCCCAAGGGCTTTTACAAGCCTTGCCATGATATACCATTGTTCCCTTATAGAGTAAGATATATAGTCTATATTTGCAAAGTGAATCTAAGGTCATCACTGGCTACCCCTGTCCAAGAGGGACATAAGTGAAACCCCCAAGGTAAATTTACAGTTTCTCATCCAATTATCTAAGTTACACTTAAATATGGTCATTGAGGAGCTCTGCTTAATGTGAATTGGGAGTCTGTTCCAGAGGAATGGTAACCTCTGGGAGACATATCTGTCTCTCCAGCATGACCTGTTAATCTTGCAGGCTAGGTTAAGGTCCCTAGAGCAAATGAGTCTTGTCCCATTTGATTAGTGGATGTGCAGCATTTCCATTAAGGCAGGGTCTGAGACTGCTCTGTAGGCCAGGCACAAGTCGCCTCTAAGCAGTCTATATGATACAGAGTACAGTGACAGGGCCTTCAGTCTGTCCATGTAGGTCATGTGTTGAACGCTCTGAATTTTCTTGGTGAGAAACCTCTGAGGTCTCTCCAGCTTCTGCAGGTGTTTATTGAGGTACATACAGAAGGGAGCATTGTACTCAATTATTGGTCTGAAGAGGGACAAATACAGGGGAGTTATAACCTCCTTAGCTTTGGAAGCTATGCCCTTACTTATGAGATGTGCAACGTAGAAGGCCTTCCTTACCACTGTGGACACATGATGATCAAAGCTGAGGTTGCAATCAACCTGCATTCCCAGAACTGTCACCACTGGGTTTGAACTTATTGAGTATTATTAATATTGTAATTTGTAGGGACTTCTCCTTTGCAGAAGGGGTTGATAATGCATTTTTTTGTGTTAAGTTTAAGTCCGAAGCTTTGGCACCAATCATTTATCAGTGTAATATACTGAACAAACTTCCTGACCAATATGGCTGTAAAACACTTTATCAGTCTATGCCCATTCTGAAGTATGTTGACACCACTGGGGGATTCGATGGTTGCACCTAGTTTGAAGTAATCAGTGAACTTTGTAAGCTGCAGGCCATCTATTTTCGCCTGAATTTTTGAGAAATAAATTCCAAATACTAGGGGGCCTAGTGCAAATCTGTGTGGGACATCACTGGTTACAGGTCTGCTGGTACAGGTGGAATCTTCAACTTGGACTGTATGCATTCTGTCAGTGAGCCAGTTTGCAACCCATCTAATGACGTATAGGTTAATCCCCAGCTGGGTGAGTTTCTCAATGATGCCTGAGTGGGGAATTGTGTCAAAGACCTTGGCTAAGTCGAGATAGGCAGGATGTACTGTTTTGCCTTCATCCAGGGCTTTGGTGACATTCTTGAAGAAGTTCATCAGATTTAACAGAAATAATCTACCTTTAATGAAGACAAACTGTGTTGTGTCAAGAGTTTGAAGCTCTCCTATATCCTTGTTGATAAGGTTTATAATGATTCTCTCCATGGCCTTACAGATGAGGCTGTTTAGGCGTATGGGTCTATAATTCCCAGGGACAGTTGAAGGGCTCCCTTTGTGCAAGGGAATTACAGTGCTGTTTTCCACTCTGCTGGATTAAAGCCAATAATTAGACTGTGGTTGAAGAGAGTGCCCAGTTGTTCTGATAACTCCTGTTTTAGATCATTTAGTAAGCAGCCTGGGTTGTTATCCGGCCCTATAGAGGCTGTATTTTTGGTCTTGGAGAGTGTGGTTATGAGCTGCTCTTTGGAAATACTAGGTAGAGGACTGGTGACAGGTATGCTTTGGGGTATGATTGGTGGGGACAGGGGTGTGATGTTTTCACCAAACCTGTCTGTTATCAAGTTTGTGATGTCCTCAGGTTCAGTATGAGTGGTACCATCCACTACTAATTTGGCACATAGCTTGGCCTTCCCTTTTAGATTTTGGATGTAGCTAAATAATGCCTTGTGATTATCCCTAGCTAGGGATGCTAATTTAATTTCATAATTAGCTTTAAAGGACTTTACAAAATGTCTAATTTGCTTGTTCAAGCTGTGGAGAGTGTCCATCCTCTGCTGAGACTGTTCCCTCTTGCTCTTTGATAGCAGGTTCTTTCTCTTGTTGTATAACCTATTTATGTTAGATGTCCACCAGGGTGGCTTGTTTTTTGTGAGGAACTTGTTTTGATCCATTCTGGTATGGCTGAGTCTATATATTTGTATATTTGTTTATACAGGGCATTTGTGTACACCTCTGTATAGAAGTCTTTGCTGTCAGTGGCGGAAGGGGGTTTGAAACTATTTATGACATTGCTTAGGAGGCTGTTGCTTGCTTTGGAGAAATGTACCAAGGGCCCCACACATGGGGAGGTGCATGTTGGTGAGTAGTAGGTCAAGGACATTAGAGCCCAATGATGCGGGTGCAGACTATCTGTTCCAGAGCATTTGAGTTAACAAAGTCCAGGAATCTTAGGGTGAACATGTCTGTGCTCATATATGTTTTCCATTTGATGGAAGGATAGTTAAAGTCACCAGTAACCAGGGTGTTTGGCTGTACTGTGAGTGACTCACGTAGGTCCCAGGTAGGTGGGGTGGTTTTCATGTTTCATGGTGGGGGACTCATTGCTAACAATGATGGTGGGGGGGTCTTTCCTACAGTTAGTCAGACTTGAAGTAACTCTAGGGAGTTATACTGTTTAACCAGTCTTGAGGTGCATTTATCTTTGATGAAGATAGATACACCTCCTCTTTGATTCTTTCCTGTTCGTTTTGCACTCTGAATGTGTGGAAGGTATTGTAGCCTTGCATGGCTGAAGTACTCTCTGCTGCCTTGAACTATGTCTCTGTGACTGCACAGACATCAGCATTTTCCAGATTAAGGAGTGCTTCCAGTGAGTGCAGTTTCTGATTTAAACTCCTAGCATTAAGCTGCATAACCTTATGTTTGTCTCTAGAGGATATTTTTATGTCAGGAATTTTGTTCTTATGACATTGCCTAAAAAAGGCACTATGGAGGAGACAAGTACCTTTGTCACTAACTGAAAGCCATGAGGTGACAGGTGAAGACCATCTCTAGCAAGGTAGCATGGTCTGTCGACCATATCATCCCAGGCTGGCAGAACTTAAACCTGTGTCTACCTACCTTATAAAAAAACTTCTCTCCAAACTCAAACCTTGCACCAATGCCCCTGACAACATCCCCTCCTCCTTCTTAAAAATTGCCTCTGAAAGTATTGCTCTCCCCATCAGCATCCTGATAAATAGATCACTACTCAAGTCCTATGTACCCAAACTATGGCGCTCTGCTTTTATTTTTCCACTCCATAAAGGTGGCAAAAACTATAACTTCTCCAACTTCCGCCCCATAGCCATCCTTTCACCCATCTCAAAAATTCTTGAAAAATGCATTCACCTGCAGCTCATGCCATTCCTAACCGAACACCAACTGCTCTCTCCTACCCAGCACGGCTTCCACCCTGGACATAATACCAACACAACCCTTATCTCCTTCCTACACTCTGTCAATTCAGCTTGAGACTCTGGTAACTTAGTTTCATCAGTTCTATTAGACTTATCTAAAGCATTTTCCCACTCCCATCTACTAAACCATCTATCTAACCTCAACATCTCCCCAAAAACTCTAACCTGGTTTTCCAGCTACCTCTCAGATAGGTCCCAAGCTGTGAAATGGGGCCAAGCCTCCTCCAGCTTCCTTCCCACCCCCACAGGAGTTCCCCAAGGGTCCATACTTGGCCCTCTGCTATTCAACATCTTTGTTAACGATTTCCACAAAGCTATTCCCAATACCAAAATTGTCCAATACGCAGACGACTCAACTTTGATCTGCTATGCCTCTAACCTTACAGAACTCAAGTCTCTAACTCAAACCGCCATCTCAACCACTGAAAAATGGATGCTCCAAAACCCCCTCTCACTTAATGCTAACAAAACTAAGATTCTTCTATTCACTCACTCTAATTCCACCCCCACTGAAAAAAACTAATTTCAAATTACAAGCCTTAACAACTCCATCATTGACATCGTTCCCTTCGCCAAACTCCTAGGGGTCACCATCAATGAACACTTAAAATTCAATACCCTCATCCAACTTAACATCAAGAAAACCCTCATAAAACTCGGCCTACTATACAGAAACAATCAATTCCTCTCCCCCTCTACTAGACATACCTTGGCCACTACCTATCTCCTCCCATCTCTTCTATATGGTGCGCCTCTGCTTACAAATCTATCTTCCACCCTAACCACCAAACTGGAAGTATGCTACAATAAAATCTTCAAATTCGCCACATAGGCAAATTCCCTCTCTCATCACTGCACCTCCCTTCAAACTTTAAATTGGCTTGAACTCCCTAATCAACTAGACTACCTGCAAATTGTCTCAGCCCACAAACTAATATTTCAACCTAGCAGCTGCCCCGCACTATCAAATATTCTTCAACCTTATACCCCCTTGAACCCTCAGATCTTCTCACCAAAACCTTATTTCCGTCTACAAACCAAAGCGCCCAGCTGGTCAGCTTCTAATCTCCTTTACCCTAGCTAAAAAATGGAATGCCCTGCCCTCTACATGGAGGACCTGTGACAACCTACACTCCTTCAAAACACAACTCCACTGCTACCTGCACACTCAAAGAAAATGTAACTGTACTCTTCATTCTATACCTCCCAAGCTCCCCTCCTCCTTCTCTCCTGGCTAAACTTCAACACCTCTCTAATTTGCCTCTTAGTCATACATTGTTAATGTAACTAACATACCCACTTCCTACCTTATGTTCTATGCCTCTCGTCCTCCTGGACAATTCTTCTTAACATCTTAGTTGCTTAATTTTAAATGAATTCATACTGTTTACCAACTGTTTTTGTGGAATTTCCACCTATTTTGATTGTAATAATTGGTCTTTGTATTTTCATTATGTGATGTAACATTGTACTGTGGAGCTTTTCTCCCCGGGCCTCCACTGAAAACGGGCTCTCGAGCCCAGTGGACCTCCCCGGTCACCAAACTGAAATAAATAAATAAATAATACTGGATCCTCCTGGATTGACACCAGAAGCTAAGCCAATTGTTGAAGTCAGTCATTTTTTTGTTTGTATACAGGCATCATCCTGGGTGAAAGTAGAATGCTGCTTAGAGGTAGGGACATACCCGCCCGGGATACATAATCTGAATGCTCTGTCATGTCTCTTTTGTCTCACTTCATATAGCCCAGTGAGGTATGTCTCAAGTCATTCAGTCCAACATGGACTATGACAGTCAAAACAATGTTTATTGTTGAGAGACTTGAGTGCATGTGTGATTTGGTGTATCATAGCATCTGACAGGCAGCTGACCTTGACCTTCTCCTTGTTCAGCCTGGTGAGGGGGACATCTGTTTCCTATGACCAAGACATTTGGTTTGAGGTGTTTTGCCTTAGGGGCTTATTGAGTGAGACAATGATGTGTATGTGTATTGGATTCTGTTGAGACTGTAGTGTGCGCAGCAGGTTTGCGCTTGCAAGGTCTCTGCTATTTTGGTAAATTTCTAGTGAGTACCTCCATATATATGTGGGTTTATGACTTATGTGCTTGGTTTGTGGAACAGGTGAAGTGTGTATGCTGGCAACCTGTTTGATATCTGGTTTGTTGTTACGTGAGAGAGAGCACTGATTCCTGATTCATAGTATTGATACGTCTTTCACATATTGTGTTTGCATGTTTTAGGAGTAATAGGTTGTGAGTATACATGACACAATTGCTACAGGATGCCCACGTCAATATGGCTGGCTGGAGATATGGTGGGAAACTGTCCATCCATTATGACAGGTGTATTCTGTAATAAGTAGTAGGGAGTCGGCTAGAAAGACCAGGTTCTGCTGAAGGAATAGTAAAAACAGCTAATTGATGGGGAGGTTTAGGAGTAGAAACCTGTGTCAGCACCTCAAAATGCACAGCTGGGTTGCACTCTGGGCACCAGTATGCAACTGTGTTGCACAACGAGAAGTAGGGGCCCTTAGGAAGGGCTCCCTAGCAGTTATCTAGGGAAAATGTGTGGTTCTAAGAACTTGCATCTATACACTGCAGTGCTAGAACCTGCAGCTATATGCAAATGTGGTGCTTAAATAAAAACAAATTTAAGCAGCTTTAACGGTTCTACCTGACATAATCGAAACCACACAACACCGACAACCACATCACCGACACCACATATTCGACAGTCCATAAACACGAAACCACACATAACCGACAACGAAATAACCGACGGTACACAAACACGAAACCCCATACACTGCACACACCACAATAACAATTGAAAACAAAACACATCCCCATTCCACAAACCACACACACAACACAAGCACACCAAAATCCTTACAAGCCCACACTAAACCTTACCCTAACCCTAAGGTCCGCCACTATCGCACACTTACCTACCCGCTCCCTAACCCTAACTCACTTAACCCGCCCCTACCCCTCCCTAACCCCAACTCACTTAACCCACCCTATCGCCTCCCTAACCCTAACTCACTTAACCCACCCCTATCGCCTCCCTAACCCTAACTCACTTAACCCACCCCTATCGCTCCCTAACCCTAACTCACTTAACCCACCCCTATCCCCACAGACCGTCAATCTCCACACTTACCTGCCTCGCACCCTAACGTCCGTCACTACCGCATACTCACACAGCCTTTCCCCATGTCGGCATCCTCGGCGTTGGTGTTGTCATCCGTCGTGTCGGTCTTCTACATTGTCGATGTTCTGCCACTCGGGATTCGCGTCGGTCTTCTTCACTTTCGATCTTCTGCAGCTCCGGATTCCGATGTCGGTCTTCTGCGCTGTCGACGAAGTCAGGTAGAACCGCTTTAACACAGTCTTCCAATACAAAAGCCCTTCACTGAGCCTTTATTCCAACAATCTCCAACTCAGATGAGTCTTGAGCAACACACTCTTGCCACAAGGGTGCAGGGGGCCCACTTAATGTAAGATAGCTGGTTTTAGTGCTCTAGTGATATCAAACAGTCTAGATTCAGCAAGCCTGAATCAAACCTATGTTATTTAAGGCAGATGAATAAAAAAAATAAATAAATAAGTGCAGAATAAAAACATTAACAGCAGCAACAACAGTATAAAATGAAGCAACAGTACAGTGAAAACAGTACACAAGTGCAAGAAAAAGGCTTAAATTCTACTTATGTTTACAAGTTTTTACTGGATGCCTTGGATTCTCTTGGATGCACTTCAGAGTTCTGGCTTAGAACACCAAACTTCGAGCAGCTCCGCCAAACTGAGCCAACATCCAAAACTCCATGTTATATTCTGTACATATATATGTGTGACTTCAAAATAAGTGTTTTGCACTGGCTTCTTATGCTAGTAATACTGTTTTATCACTTTCGGTGCCAGGCCAAGGATTTCCTCAGAGTGTTTATGAACAGGTCTCACCTTATATTTTTTCTGGCCATGGTAAAGCCACCTATGATGGCTTGCGTTATTCCTGACTTGCATATCTGAAATGTAGAACCACATAAATCATCTTTTAAGCCACCTATGTTTTGGAGAGTATTGCAAGCTCAGGATAATGTCTTTCTCCAACCATAAAATGTTTTTGAGTCTGACCCATAGACAGAAGTACTATATTATTATAGGAATAATGTATATTGATGTATGATGAGAGGGTGGGTTGATCTTGATAACAAAGCCCATGATATCAAATATTCAAACCAGATATAGCCCATAAACTGCCTTGCTTTATCCCTGTTATTTTTTGGAATTTTTTATTTTAGATTTGAAGTTTGCTGCTTTTGTTGCTTTTGCATCACAGCTGAACAGGTGTCATTTTCATTATTATTGCTATTGTTACTGGAACAATAGTATTGTTTGGAAATCAGAGTGTGTAACCTGGTAGATCATACAAATAAAGTATATGTATTTGGCGGCACAATGGTTTAAAGAAATGTTTTGTTGCAAGCACAGTCAATATCAGAGTTAGGGTCGAACTTTTATTTCAGTATTCCACATCTTCTATTATGTGCAGGTATTGTTTTCTTATTGTATAAATACTTTTTTCCCTTTTCTGGTATATTTCATAGAGATTAAGGCTTCCTCTTATCAATGATCCACTGCTAAATGTTCCACCATTGAGTTACAGGAAAAAAAAAAGTCATGCAGGAAGATTCAGTAATAATTGTGGTTGGTTGTATCAAGTGGACTATGTCATCAAAAGCTTTCTTGTATTAAAAACAAAATCAGAAATATTAACAACTTACAAAACTATCCTGCCTGCATAGCATAGCTTGTAATGTCACATGCCTATGTAGGCATCACAGAGCAACCACACTCTGAACTAATAGAACATTTGTAACAATAGTATGCAGTGATGCAAAGTGCCAACACAATCCATACTTGGTATGGCTCTAAAAAACTGTAAAAAAAAAAAATCTAATTTTGTATTATAAAAGAAGCAAAGATGTGAAATGGAAGCAGATTCCATAACATAAAACTGTTGTTTCATTTCTACATTTTTCCAAATTCAAAAAAAGACAAAAAATCTATTTACTATGAACCGTAATAAAGTAATTGTGTAAGTTAAGCATACTATAACAGTTGCTGTTCAAATGATCGCTACTGCAGTAGCATTAGCTATATTGGTTATATTGTTTCAAGGATATAACAGCCTGACAGCTTCTAAAGCTACAGGGTACCTTCCAAGCACCTAAACTGTCAAGCAGCTTGAACTAAGCTGACTAAAAGACAAGACTGAGCATGAAGCCCTTCAGATTTCTGCTGTCAGCTCAGACAGACAGGCTGAGCCCAGAAAGGACAATGCTAGGAACAAAAAAAAAAAATGTCCACACCAAGAAACAAGGAGATGGAGGTAGGGAGCAGTTACTGCATCAGTGATGATTTGAACATCTACTGTTACGGCAAGTTCAGTTTACAGAACTGTACTTTGTTCATTATATTGATTACTGCTGCAGTAGGCTTAGCTATATAGGTAGATCACCAGAGCAAACTACATTTGGGAGGTGCAAGGAGAAAGTCCACGAGCCACTGGAGAATGGTCTTAGCAAAGCTTGAGCTGGACCTATAGAAAGAATAAAATGTGCAGTGCTTTGTAAACGTATGTACAGAGGACCAAGTAGCAGTTTCTAAAATACTTCTAAAATCCAACTCTTTCTGAAAAGCTATAGATGAAACCAAGGCCCTGGTAGAGTGGGCCTTAACCCTGCTTGGAATAGTTTTGTTATGGTGAGTATAGCAAAAGGTAATAGCCTTAGATAATCATTTGAAAATAGTCTGTTTTGATACAGTTTAGCCCTTCTTACCTTCACAAGAAATGAACAACTGATACAAAGATTTGAAGGATTTAGTGCTGTCAAGACAATACCTGAGTTATCTGTGGACATTCAAGGTATAGAGCATCCTTTCTCCCTCATTTTTAGGTTCAGGAAAGAAAAAAATGAAAGCTGGATAGTTTGGCTTAAAGGAAATGCAGATACCACTTTAGGTATAAAAGAAGAATTATTTCTTAAAGAAACACTGTCCCTATGGAAAATGACATAGGATTGACTCACCATAAGAGCTTGCAACTCAGATAACCTTCTTGCAGAGGTCAGAGCAAATAGTAAAACTATTTTCCATGCTAAGAACCTCAAGTCAACCAGATCAGTTGGTTTGAATGGAGAAAGTGTTAGCATATCTAACAAAAAAGATTCCAAGGAGGGGCTACCGGTTTTCTTGGAGGACTTTTATGCAAAACCCCTTTCGGGAATAGTTTGACATAACATCATATTGAAAGAGTGGATGCCTGGGTAGATGTGCTTAAATGCCCAGTAAATAAACATTGACTGAGGAATAAGAAAGGCAATAAGATAGTAACTAAAACAACTGTTATAAATCCAGAGAACACCTAGCCCTGAATTGGTGCTGATTTTGTCGTCGGCACCAACTCAAAAACCTTTTCCATTTGTTAATATATGATTTGCTAGTATCAGTCTTTCTTGCCTCAGTTATTACTTGTGATCATCCTTAGTAAACTGCTGCCTAAAAGGAATTAAGACTCTATTATCCAGGAAGTCAGTTGAAGATGACTGATGTTGGGATGTTATCAAACACCTCTGTTCTTGTGCTTGTCTATGAGGAATCGTGGGGTAATTGCCCCTGGTCATTTCCAAAAGAAGTTAAAACCATGGTTGCCTGCGCCAGAAGGGAGGCACCACAATGATTCCTTCTGAATCTTCAGAAGTACCCTGGATATCAGTGGAAAGGGGAAAAGCATACAGGAACATTCTTGCCTCAGGAAAAGAAAAGGCATCTGTCTTTCAGGCCTTCTTGCATAAAGTCCTAGAAGACAGTCTTGCCAGTTGATTGTTCAGAGATGACGCAAAGAGATCTACCTGAGGACCTCCTCACAGATGGATCAAATAACGGAAGGCCGTATAATCTAGGATGCCTGAAAAATGAGACTGTGAAGCTATATCTTAAGTAACATGGCTAGTCTGCAAAGAGGGTATGACCTGTTTCCCCATTACTTGTTGATGTACCACATGACTGTGGTATTGTCTGTAACCACTTGAAGAGGTCTCATACACCAAAGATGATCCATAGAGCTGAGTGCTTTGATCAGGGCAAGCATCTCCTTGATATTTATATGCTGGCATCTGTCCTTTGTGCCCCACACCTCCTGCACTTTTATCCCTCCTGAAACTGCTCCCCAAGCAAAGTTTGAGGCATCTGTGGTGACTAGCTGTTTTGGAACAAGGAGGGAGGGAGAAGGGGAGATCTGGATTTAAGGATATTTGTTGCCTCCACTAAAAGATTCCTTTCCTGACAAATCCCAGCACTGGGATTTGAAAAGATAAAGTGTGCTGATGCTGAGACCAAAGAGCTTTCGGATACCACTGTCTCTCATGTGAAGTCTTACCAAGGGTAACATGAGAATCACACTCTTGCTAAACACACTATAATGTACCCTACACTTTTTTTGATTTATGGTGTTACAGCTGGTGAACAAGAATTTTGGATGGGGTGATATTTTTAATGCAATTGAAATGGCCTAGATGAACTGGATCATTGTATTACAGGTGGATAAGAGCTTTGGACTCAATGGTGCTGTGATTGTTTTATCGATTAATTAATTATGATGCACTACTGGTTGATATTTTCTGTTTAAATGAGATGCGTTTTAACTGTTTTTTTTTTATCTGAAGAAGCACCTAGTGCGTGAAAGCACTTATCTAATAAATATATATAGTTGTTTGTCAGTCCTTTTTGTATTTGCTACATAACCCATATAACATGGCTACTGAAGCAGTGATCAATATGAAAAACGTCTAGTAGAACTACTACTACAAAAGTATATCTTTTTGGTGTGTACAAATATTTGCAACCTCAAGAGTAAAGCTGAAGATGTCTTAACTATTCATACAGACTTCTCAAAGCATAATTTATTAGTAAATATTGTTGTACTAAATACTATTTATAGGAGCACTACAGGCAATCGAGTCCCAGGAGTACGAAAACACCTGTCTGGAATCCAGGGACTTGAGCACCTTGTAGATCAGGTAAGTTGCTTCTCATACACAAAGCTAAATATGAATCTGGACAAATAGTCATGAGGGTGGAAACAGGAAAGGAATTTTAGGTTTAGGGAGTGGGAAGGTGTTTTAGATTTAGGGAGTAAGGAAGGAGGTTTTAGGTTTAGGGCGGAGGAGGGGAGATTTATGCTTAGACGGGTAATCAGGGACTTTAGGATTATAGAGGCAGTGGCAGATTTACTGGGGGATGGGCTAGGGGAACTAAAGATTCCCCACTGTATTGCTCATCTGTCAAATGTCCCCTTTTGACAGTACAGTGTTTTAAGCTGTTATTTTTTTCTTTTTTATCTGTAAAAAACAGTGCAGCTCACAAATACAATTGAACTGTGACAATCATTTCTTTGTCAGCTGATCTTCACAGTCTAATTGTGTTTCTGGAGCCACGCTGGTAAGACGGCTTGCTAAAATGTTCAAAACGTACTATTTCCAGACAGTCTATGAAACAGTTACAGCAGTCAGCTGCTGGTATTCTATTCATGAGGAATGCACACTTAAAGGGTGGATCTGTGTGATGGTAAGGAACTGACAGCAGCCCTGGTTTTCGTAATTAAAATGTATATGTTGATTGTTTTCTCTTTCTTTACTGTTTCACCTAGCATTTTTCATTTTTAGAGTAGAGAGGGGGCACACTGTCAATATCAGCTCCTGATTTGATGCCTCATGCTTTTGCCCCTGTTTTTCCCCATGGGGTATTAGCAGAGATCATGAAACTAATATCATGTTTGATTGCCTTTGGAGATATTAAAATAGTTTAAAAAGTCCATATTTCCACAGGTCTAAATCTGTACAATTACACAGATGTAGTGTGAATTATAGTCAGTTTTTGTACTGATTTGGTGAAAATGCCATTTCAGATTATATTTTAATAATTGCATATTTCATATGGTTAGTTGATAATGCAATACTGTCATGCACTTATTATTTATGTGTGTATTTATTTATTCATATATTAATTTAGTTATATTCACACTTCATTTTTAGCTTGTTTAGAAAATCTCAAAAGTAACTAATGTAATATATACTTTCTCATTTGAATTCTGGATTGTAGACTAGTTTTTAGATGGATAGTTACTTTAAAGTTTATTATTTAATCTTACTGATCAACACTGATGGCATGCTTTATTACCTGAAGTTACATGACTTTTTTGGGTTGATTGTGATACATGTTGTGGTAGAGATACACTTAATGGATATTTAAATCTATGTACATTGAGAAAAAACTCTCCATCCCTGAAGAGTTTATAAGGTTTACAAAAATGAGATTATCTGCAATAATATTTTACTGCAAATATTTCACAACCAGCATTAAAATTGAATATTTAATTTTGTTAACAAAGGTGTACACTTTCTTTTTTATTGTGTTTGCTCTGTTTTGCCTGAAATAATCTGTAGATTCACAGATATATTCTTATAGTTTCTGGCTTGAAGCTAGTATGCTGCTTTTAATAAAACTGAAGTTAGGTAGTCAAAGCAAGTTACGTGTAAGCATGCAATATTCCCAGGTCACCTGCTAAAAGAGGTTTGCAAGCCAACTTACGTGAGGTCATGTTAATAATGGCAGGGGTACTGTGAAGAGCTGAAGTTGACTGTGAGGGTCATCTCCAGGATTTAAAGGACAACAATGGGATTCTATTATTAAATGATCAATGTCTCTGTCCTTTTTATCTCTATTTATAGTCCCTGCTATGAATAAACAAAAATACAGCATTTAAAATATTTTAAATAAACTGTTTCTGTCCACTAAAACAGTACCTTTCTGTACTGTGGTGGTTTCACTTTCAAAAAACTTTTTATCCCACCCTGGAAAAGCTTGCTGCAGTCTCCAATACATCGATGTCATCAAAGCCAATGAATACATGTAGTTTTCTGGCCAGTTCCCTCTCCAAACTGACATCACCATGGCCATCCTAAAAACCCACTCATGCTGTGATGTCACAGCTCTCTGGTCCTTCCCCTACCCAGACAGAAAGTAAAGGCTAGTACAAGGAAACAGTACACAAGTTAAGACTCCTGTGAGCTGTCAATCACAGCATATAACAGTTCAAATTATCCTTAGCACTTTGACAGCTAGGAAAGTTAGGTGTGAAGGGGGATGGGAGATGGGTCGAAGTAGTACAAGTCAGGCTTCACAAAAGATTGCAATTTAGCCATTCTAAGAAGAAGCAGCAGTAAAAAGCTCTTTGAAAGTCTGTTATGTGGCATTTGCACTGTTTATGTTTTAAGAAGTCAATGAATGGTATGAAATGTTACTTAAAACTAACTGACTGAAACATAGCAGTGTATGCATGTAACATCAGTGCAGTGACAGGAGCTTTAGGAACAAAAAGGGAAGTATGATGTAATTTTTTACAGACAAGCAGTGCATTGTAGGATACCTAGAGGCAGACTTCAAGATGCTAGACCCCATGTGGTCAGACTCAGAAATTAAATATAAAAATATTTAAAAACCTGTAAATAGTCCCAGAGTGGTGTTAACATGTAGAAAACACCAAACCATGATGAACTAAACATGTTTTTTAAGTCTGTGTATGTGGTTCTCCTTTAAGGTGAATTTTAGAGCATAAGTAGTTGGTGTGACACTGCAAGTCAGTCCCTTATTTCCACTTTCCTTTTACTAGTTGAATTCTTTGCAGAACAAAGGCAGATGAAGATGGAGAGTAGATATGTATGAGGACTACAGCAAAACGAAACAGGTACAGGAGATATCCATTTCATCAAATACATGTGAAAAGTTTATACATTATGCACATGCAATGATGATTTGAGACTGGCATTGCACTTGCCACTAAAGAAGCATTTACATAAAGTATGCTCTTGGGAATTTACATATTGTTGAGACATAGGATAAACTTTCAAATTCAAACCCAGTGAAAACTAAAATTCAGAAAGAAGAAAAAAAATGCCTATTTCAATAAGAAAATTTATCAGAAATCACATTTTTCTTGGTGCCCTAAACCCATAACAATAATAATAATAATAATAATAATAATAGAAGTGTAGCATATTTTATACAAAGCCGTTTTAAGTGCAGTAAACCAACATATCTTTCACATAAAATTGATAATGTGCTTCATAAGTATAACTTGAAAAATCAGGAAGACCTGATAAGTTGCTTTTTATTATGCTGAGATGTTACTTTAATGTGTATGTTGAGTTCAATAGTTTAGGAGTTGGCTGGCATTATTGACTGTAATGCAGAAATTTACTAGAAAATCAAAAAGTTTACAAAGGGTTGGGCAAAACATATGAGGCAAAATCTGGTACATTCTGCAAAATTCTGAACAGCTGAGCAATGTGGCAAGCAATTTGTACCAGGTGGAGAAAATGTTGGCCGTGCTGTTTTGCTGTTGTAATTCTAGCTTTGCAGGACTGATGAACATTTGGGCGAAGAAAGTTTGGAGTATAAGCTGTGACTGCTATTTGTCTGAAAGAAAACTACATTAATGTAGCCATTATTGTTTCATCCCTGCATGGACAGACCAGATATCATGAGTAGGAAATGGGTATGAGGAGCCATCCATGGGTGAAATGTTTAATCCTGCTGTTTGCTGGTGTAATTCTGGCTTTACAGGATTATTGTGTATTTGGGTAACACAAGCAGAAATACAGACTGTGACTGCCACTACTGTTTCTGTGAAACAGCCTCATAAAAGTAACCATTATTTTGTTATCCTGGCAAGGTCAAACCATACACTGCTGGTAGGCAATGGGTATGGAGGCTGTCTATGAATGAAACAATTGAGCCTACTGTTTGCTGTTGCAATTCTAACATTGCAGGATTAATATGCATTTAGATGATGTAAATACAAATTTAATGTTGGTGGGTGATAAAAATACACTAAAGTAGTCATTATTTTGATTTTTTTACCATGAGAGTGTTACACCATATACTATGTCTAGTCAGGTGCTACAGGTGCTCTCTGTGGTTTTGCAGAACCAATATGCATTTAGGTGAAGCAAGGTAGAATACAAAGTGGGGTTTGTGTGAGACAGGAAAACATTAATGTACCTATTATTTTCTTTTACCTGGCAGAGTCAAACCAAATATTATGGGTAGGCAATGTGTATGGGCACTGCCCCAGAATGACACAGTTGGCCCTGATGTTTGCTGCTCTCATTCTAGGTTTAAAGGACTGATGAGTATTTGGGAAACACACATTTGAATACACACTGTGAGTATTGTTTCTGTGAGACAAACTACATTAATGTACACATTTGTTTCATCTTGGCAAGATTAAACCAGATACTGTGGGCAGCCAGTGGGTATGAAGGATGTCTGTGAATGAAATTAAATGCTGTTTGCTGTTGTAATTCTAACTTTGCATGACTAATGTATGTATGACTGAAGCAAGCTGGACTACAAGCTGTGGCTACTGTTTGCATGAGGCAGAAAACCATTAATTTTGCCATTATTTTTATCACAACTGGACATGGATATACAAACAAAGCTTCTCTAACTGCATGCTGAGGAAGACCACCTGTGAATGAAAGTGACCTGCTGTTGTTTGCTCAGTTTACACATTAGTCAGTCTGTGTCTTTGCAAGACTAGTACATGTGCTTGTGTGAAACTAGTTGGGATTTTTTATTGTGAATATCGTTTGAGTAAAATGGCATTAGGATATATTCAGAGCTCTTAGCTGTCCCTGGTTTCAAAGACTGCCACTGATTTTGCCCTGTATTTTAGCTTCTTGCTTGACTTGAAAATTTGTATTTTGGTAAATTGTTAAGGTTAATACTCATTAAATACTGACAGATATTTAAGTTTCAGATTTTATCTCCTTCAGCATTGAACACAGTAAGTGGCTATATTTGGAGGTTTGTGCATCCTCCAGCATTATAGAGTATAAGCAGAGATCTTGGCAGGATGTATGTGAAAGCAACCAGTTATTGGCACAGTATCACATTGGGTAAAATTGCCATTTCACAGAACTTAATTCTTTATTTGAGTTATTGGTTATGACTCCTTCTGTATGGAGAAGGCATGACCTTCTTGTCTGTGTGGTGATTTTATCCAGGTGCTGTGGTTTGTACCAACACCACAGAGTGATGTCATAGGTGAATTTGTGTTTCTCCAATATGTCTGTAAGTACACAGTGTGAGGGATTAGTGTGTGTGTGTGTGTGTGTGTGTGTGTGTGTGTGTGTGTGTGTGTGTGTGTGTGTACATCTTATGCTAGACCTGGCTTGGTTAGTTACATTGTGTTTGAAAAAACGGGGGAAAAGCTGAAGAGAAAGACAACATATGGAAACAAAAGAAGGAGGTCATCTGGGTGGTATTGGGAGCCGGGGGGGGGGGGGGTTGGGTCAAGCAAGACAAGCAAGAATTATCATGTATTACACATTATATTTATGTCTTTAAGATCTGCATGAAATGTATCTGTTCTGAATCTACCACTGGGAGGTGGTTGGAGTTTTAAGTTTAGAGTGTGATCAGAGACTTTAGGGTTATGGAGGGGAGTGGAGATTTAAGGTAAGGGATAGTGGACTTTGGTTGGAAATGGGTGGGAGTTTTAGGGTTAGAGTTTAGGTTGATATAGTGCTATACAGCTGTATAGAGTTGGTGGGGAGAGATACGTAGGAGTAGTATGGTTAGAGTTTAGGTTGGTATAGCATTATACGGTTGTATAAAATTGCTGTGGGGAGGAATAAGTAGGAGGTTTAGGGTTAGAGTTTAGGTTGGTATAGCAGCATATAGTTGTAAAGAGTTGGTGTGGGGAAGGCTATGTAGGCATTTTAGGGTTAGAGTTTAGGTTGGTATAGCAGCATACAGTTGTATAGAGTTGGTGTGGGGAAGGCTATGTAGGCATTTTAGGGTTAGAGTTTAGGTTGGTATAGCAGCATACAGTTGTAAAGAGTTGGTGTGGGGAAGGCTATGTAGGCATTTTAGGGTTAGAGTTTAGGTTGATATAGCAGCATACAGTTGTATAGAGTTGTTGTGAGGTGGGATATGCAGGAGTTTTAGGGTTAGAGTTTAGGTTGGTATAGCAGCATACAGTTGTATAGAGTTGGTGGGGAAGGGATACGTAGGAGTTTTAGTGTTAGACTTTAGGGTGGTATAGTGCTATATAGTTGTACAGTGCTATACAGTTGTACAGAGTTGGTGGGGGAGGGATACATATGAGTTTTAGTGTTAGACTTTAGGTTGGTATAGCACTATACAGTTGCATAGAGTTGGTGTGGGGAGGGATATGTAGGAGTTTTAGGGTTAGAGTTTAGGTTGATATAGTGCTATACAGCTGTATAGAGCTGGTGGGGAGAGATATTTAGGAGTTGTATTATTAGAGTTTAGGTTGATATAGCATTATACAGTTGCATAGAGTTTGTGTGGGGAAGGATGTGTAGGAGTTTTAGGGTTAGAGTTTAGGTTGATATAGTGCTATACAGCTGTATAGAGTTGGTGGGGAGAGATACATAGGAGTTGTATTGTTAGAGTTTAGGTTGGTATAGCATTATACGGTTGTATAGAATTGCTGTGGGGTGGGATATGTAGGAGTTTTAGGGGTAGAGTTTAGGTTGGTATAGCGCTATACAGTTGTATAGAGTTGGTGTGGGGAAGGCTATGTAGGCATTTTAGGGTTAGAGTTTAGGTTGGTATAGCAGCATACAGTTGTATAGAGTTGGTGTGGGGAGTGCTAGTGGGTGTTCAAGCACTTGCTTTTCTGAACAAGTGGTAGTAAGCAGGTAGACCAGCTGCAGTAGACCTGCAGAAGACGCATTTTCTATGCAACCTGCACAAGTACATTAGAAATTTAAAACTTATTTTACACGAGTAAGTCACTCTAGATCATAAATACAAAGAAAATGTGCTTTATTGAGAATATAAAAGAAATCTAAGCATAGAAGTTTTTCAAGAATTCAGCTTCCTGAAATCAGTTAACAAATAGGTAACATACATATCTAATTATTTACTTAGAAATAAAAATTCTGCCCAAATTTTCTAGCTATTGGTGGTACATTTGGACATGCATCAGGAAGCCATTTGAGCATTTCCTCAAAAAATATATGCAGTGCATGAAGCACTATGATTACGCTTCAGTATCAGGAAAAAGACAAACTAGTTAAGTACTTCTGTAGTGCATGGCCTGATCTTAAAAAGTTTTTAAGCACCCTCTCCCAAGTGCTGTCAATATTCAATTTTTAAGATCAGGTCTTGCGTTAGGCACTAAGACCTGACAGTGCCAGACTGCCTGAAAATGACAGCAGTAGAATTTAAATCAGCTTTGCTTTTACCTGCTGTCTATGCCAGTAATCCCTCCATTTTTCAGAAAAACTTACCCTGATGTAAGACATTTGCTGCTTTCTGTTTCACAGCATTCACCAAGTGTTTTACATTTTTGAAAGCCAGCAAAACACTTTGCACCTTTTTCCCTTTTTTTTATGTAACTAGAAAGTACATGGAGAAAAAAATCCCCATGCACTTCCAAAAATTATAATTAGGTCTCTCATTCTAACCTACTTTTACGTGCCCTCAGCACTGGATGCCAAGAGTCACCTCTTGATCTTCACTGTTGAGGTGAATTTCTTGGCATCCATGTCTCAAACACATAATAACATAATAATACCATTACAATCAGAGACCCAGTCATAATAACACATAATAACATAATAATACCATTACGATCAGAGACCCAGTCATAATAACACATAATAACATAATAATACCATTACGATCAGAGACCCAGTCATAATAACACATAATAACATAATAATACCATTACGATCAGAGACCCAGTCATAATAACACATAATAACATAATAATACCATTACGATCAGAGACCCAGTCATAATAACACATAATAACATAATAATACCATTACGATCAGAGACCCAGTCATAATAACACATAATAACATAATAATACCATTACGATCAGAGACCCAGTCATAATAACACATAATAACATAATAATACCATTACGATCAGAGACCCAGTCATAATAACACATAATAACATAATAATACCATTACGATCAGAGACCCAGTCATAATAACACATAATAACATAATAATACCATTACGATCAGAGACCCAGTCATAATAACACATAATAACATAATAATACCATTACGATCAGAGACCCAGTCATAATAACACATAATAACATAATAATACCATTACGATCAGAGACCCAGTCATAATAACACATAATAACATAATAATACCATTACGATCAGAGACCCAGTCATAATAACACATAATAACATAATAATACCATTACGATCAGAGACCCAGTCATAATAACACATAATGACATAATAATACCATTACGATCAGAGACCCAGTCATAATTCTCTATGTAATACATATGATTTTAGTCTGTGCTATATTTCTTAGTACATATTTCTTGTACTATCTGAGACTAAAAGTAAATAAAATCAGTAACATCAGCCTTGGTGTATTAGACTTTAATAGCACAAATATATGCCATTGAAAGGTTATCAGTCCTCTCAATCCACTAGTCAGCCATTCATAACTGGTACCTGTAATAAGGTCTACTGTATTAATGGAAATTGCATATTACTGAGCCCGATGACATGGACATGAGACTAAGTGAAGGTGTGTGAGGGCATAATAGCTTTGTAACCAAAAGACACCTCACTGTCCGCTATCCATACTATCAGACATGCAAATGGAATCATGAGTGTTGTAGTCATTGTAAAGTCTAAGAGATCCTAGTCTGTTCAATCAGGCACCCTTCATCACATCTTCATTCATGTTGCTGATGTCATAACTTTCTGGGACTCAATCATGTATAGGAATAACTGGCTACGGAATGGCTCCAGTGCTGTTCCAAAGAATGTTGTCTTCTTAGCTGGGACCAAAGAGATCTTCTCCAAATGTATGGAAACTATAGGTCAGGCAACCACGGAAGTGTGCAATTCAGAAATGCCAGAAAAGCCTTCAATCATGCCAACAGAAGCCAGTCATCCAAACAGGAGAAAATACTTCTTCATTGGGGCCTTTAACACTGCTGACAGAACCTTGGTAAACACTCCTGGCACAGAGAATGTAACTAATGGTTTCATTTTGAATCAAAAATGAAGCTTGCCCAGAGCAAACCAAGAGCTGAGCAGTGTAATCTGAGTAGAATGCTGCAACAAGAGCATAATTCACTGTAAAGTCACTATCTGAAGTTTGACATGTCTGAAGTGTTTGTTGAAGTTGCAGAGGTGCATGATGGGTGGAAGTCTCATAACTCCTTTGGAACAAGGAAGAGGCAAGAGATGAATGTTTTGCTTTTCTAAAGGAAGAACAGGATGCATTACTGCCTTACAGAGTAAAGACACACATGCTCCAAGATACTGCAAGAGCTTTGCAGATGCTACCAGGCCCATTAATAGAACACTGTCCAAAAATGGCTTAGTGATTCTAAGATGTGGCCACTTATGACCATGTTTATTGTCTGTGATAATGACTTCCCAAGCTGAAGCACTCTTGGAGAACTAGGACTACATTACCCACAGGCAGAAATTTCTTTCTCAGAGGCTCATCTAGCATAACTCAAGAGAAAACTGATTAGTATTTTGGGGAACACTTATTCTATGAGGGGCTTTATAGCAAATTAGGGTTGTTAGAAAAAGATGATAGTGTCAAAAGGGTATCAAAGAGAACCTCTACCAAGGCCTAGGCCTGTTTTCCTTCTGGAGACTCTCAACTAAGTCCTGATTTGCCTAACTAAAATAAACATAAGCCCATAAAAGGGCATAGCAGCATCCAGGATGACTTATCTAAGGTTAACATTAAAGGATGACAGCCTAAGCCATAACAACTAGTGAAAAACATATTTCTGAGCCTACTTTCCCACCCATAGAACTTATACACTCAAAATTACAGAAAACCATGTGCCAAATGTAGCAGCTGTGCTAAGAGTCCTTTCTAGTACCACCTTAATTTGAAGTTCAGAGAGATCATGGAACTTTTCCAGTGTCTAGTCCAATAGGGAGGATATGAATCTAGACAGGTAAGACAGATGATTAAGGGAAACAGCAAAGCATTGACTCAAGTCACCACTAAGCTATACATGTGCCAGTTTATTAAAACAATAAAAGATGAGCTAATTCAAGCTTTTGCAAATGTTTTATCAGATTTTTAACATAAGTGGCCTCTGATACCATATAAAGACATGGCATATGTATCACTCGATCAAAATGGAAAACAACCATTGGTTAAAAACACTTTAAAATATTTAAAAACACATTCCATTCATTTAATATAATATATTAATATCAACATTAAGCAAGTATATATAAACATAAATAAAAGTTATATAGAGATGCGTTTGCTATTGTCTGATGGACTTGTTCTTCAGATGTTGTTTGATGATTAAGGGCATTGAATATCAAGGTGGCAGAGGAGAAAGCATTCTTATTCATCCTTCTGAAGACCTTAAGCTGCCTATCAAGCAGTAAAGTGGAAAAGTGCTGCAGCCCTTGGGGCTAGACCAAACAGACCACCTTTGAGTCTACTGTTACACTCTTTTGTGTGCTCATACAGACCATTGTCTTCTTTGAACCACAAAATGTTGAATCCGTATGATCCCTCTCTCTCTCTCTCTCTCTATATATATATATATATATATATACACACACACACACACACACACACACACACACACACACACATATGGCATCCATCACCAAAGGCTGCATGGGAGATGTCTCAATTTTCTCCATCCATCTTGCTCAGATACTGATTAAGACATTTTTGGGGATGACACAGGAGTTACAGGCCATTCTATAATGGATTTAGTGAGCCAGACCATCAACTCCAGAGAGGGGTCATAGTATGGGAATGGTATTTTTGTTTTTTTAATTTTAGAGGCAAGGAGCTCTAGACCCTGGAAACTGAGGTACAAACAGACTTCACTCCTAGTTCCAGAAAGTAGTGGGCTGAGTGAAACCAGTCTGCAGTATAATGAGTATTTACTAGTGCTGGGTGATAGGTCACAAGTACTGGAGGAGTACACAGCTGTATTGGCACTGGATAATGAAATTCCCATATAAAGTCTGTATTGTGTATAATCATGTCCTCTAAAGGCAAAGTCATAGCTAGGGTGGGGAGAAGGGGCAGTCACCACAGGCACAAGATATTAAAGGGAGTGATTGGTAGATGCCAATCAGTCAGTAGAACAATAATAGCATTTGTTTTTGAATGCCAGTCCAGAAATAAATATCTAGACTGTTTTTGTGGTCAGGCTTTATGTGTAGTATAAATTGTAGCTGCAAGCAGTTTGCTATACTTTTTAAAAGTAGAAAACATTTTTTAAGTCCTGACATACAGGATTTTTTTTGGGTGCCCCTCAACCAGGTGCTATATCAGCAAACTATGGCTCTATCTAAATATATGACACAATGATGCCAAGTTTACCAGACATCGAACAGCAGGTGCATTTTAAAACCATGGCTATCCTCAGTGGTCCAGCTGGTGCAGGAAGGACCAATGGGAGTCTCATCAAACCTAGCCAGTAAATCTTGCATGCCCTAAGGTGAGATGGGATGAAGTTTCCTTGAGCCAGTCATGCTTCTTTCTTCTTAGGTCACTAATGGTTACAAGACCAACTCTTAACTGTGTATGCATCAATTCACAACTCATGAGGAATGCAAGGCCATACACAAGGCATAGTTTAAAAGAAGAGCAATTTGACTTCAAAAACAAGCTAAGTGGATGAGAATATACTTATGAAAACCCAAATGCTTCACAATGCTTCACTAATAGTAGTTTTGATACCATAAAACAACATAGAGTAATATAAAATAAAAGGGCATTGTGAGATATTCACTCCAACTCTCCCTTTATTATATATTACTAATAATACCATGTACTTAACCTTTTAAAGAAAGTGCAGATTTAGCCACTATCAAATTTGCTGTCAATGAAACATTTTCAATGAAAAAACTTTTGACAGTGAAAGGTAACCAAATGAATGAATATTCTTTTTGTCCCTTGCCTTCTCCTGAAATTATGTAAGCGACCCTTCTGCCAGTTCCTGTGCTGGACATCAATCAAAGCTACTGTCTTCAAGGAGTTAATTTAAAAATCAGGTTTCTTTCTTCAACTCCACTGGTGGGTTTGAAGCTTTAGTACTTGTGGTACTGGTTAACATCATTCTCCTTTCTAGACATAATATAGACATGGTGTGGCTAGTGAGATGGTAGCTGGAGAAATGCTTGGTCATTTTGACATTTTAGCCTTGGAAAATTAAAACTTTCCTAAGGTGACTATTAGGATTGAGATCCAAACTGTGTGGCTGAAAGAAAAGTGCCAGGTATCACTGTGGCTTTATCACATAATGTCATGCTGAAAACAGGCCATGGTCCTTCACTTCAGGAGTTTCAATGTATTACACATTGAAGACTGTAGCCTGGCTCATCTTTCTTGCAGTTTCTACTGACTGGTTTGCTTGTGTGACCTTTTCAATCTTTGGTTTGGATGTAATTTGGGATATTTTAAGCACCCTAATGTTTATGAGCATCAGACTTGGTTTTAAGCTTTATGTTTCTAAAGTACAGCCAAACATTCTACTTATGCTGTACTGATGAGGTAAAAAAAGGCAAAAACATAGCATAGCAGCTATTGGGGTTTGGCTTTGTTGGCCTAAATATGCCCATAAAGACTTAAAAAGAAAAATGTCATGGGCATTCAGAAGCCACGATGCTGAAACACTGGTATGCCCTTAAGAGTTAATTTGCATACATGGCATGGGTCCCCTCTGTAAGAGGTTTAATGTATTACACAGTAAAGACTCTAGCTTGACTGGACCTTTCTTGCAATTTTTACTGAATGGTTTGTCTGTGTGATGTTTTTATCCTTTGTTTTGGATGTTTTTAACTTTTACACTGATCACATTTTGTGTTGGATATATTTTCTGTTGTGTATGTGCATCTATGTGTGTGTGTGTGTGTGTGTGTGTGTGTGTGTTTATGCATATACTGTATATATATATATATATATATATATATATATATATATATATATATGGGTCTACTTCGCTTCACTAAAAGCTCACTTCACTGAAAACTCATTTGACTGAAAGTCATTTTGCTGAAAGGTATATGCCCTTTCCCCCATTGTAGTGTGATCCTAGAGTTAGTATATATAGTAAGGGGTGGGAGCCACAGCCTCCCACATTGGGGGGTGGGGAGCATAAGCCCCCACCTATTTTATACATTTTAAACCATATACATGGATACTTACAACTCCAATTAATAACTCTTTTTAGAAGACAATATATACCCAAACTATATGAGGTACTACGCCCCCACACCCCCCGATATGTGGGGCTGTGCCCCAAACACCCCCCCTTACTATATATATACTAACTCCAGGATCGCACTGCAATGGGGAAAAGGACATGTACCTTTCAGCGAAATGAGTTTCAGTGAAATGAGTTTTCAGTGAAGTGTGCTCAGTCAAATGAGTTTCAGTGAAATGAGCTTTTAGTGAAGTGAAGTAGACCCATATATATATATATATATATATATATATACACACACACACACACACACACACACACACACACACACACACACACACACACATATATATATATATATATATATATATATATACACACACACACACACACACACACACATATGTATGTATATATATATATATATATATATATATATATATATATATATGTATAGATATATAATGAGTATACTCACTTTCGAGTAACCCATATGTCGACCTCCCAAACATTGACAGAAAAAAGTTGACATACTGAATGGTATGTGCCAAGAAAGAAATAAAATATCTGGAACTGAGACTTTTGGGACTGAATTTTCTGAAGAACACAGCCATAAGCCACAAACTGAGTTTCCCACACCTCACAATACAAATATTTAATTCATTACATTCCAGGTCACTAAATATATTCCATTTATCCAGTTTTTTAAATTGCTTTTCATTCCTTTTTTCCTTTCATTTTAGTTTTCATTAAATGGTTTCAGGATGGACTTCTTTGTGTTTTGTTTTTTTGTGCAAATATTAACTTTTTGGGTTAATATCTTGTTTGTTTTCTTTTTTCCATGCTGCTTGATGACAATCAACCCTATCTCAGCCATATGACCCATTAACCCCACCCCCCCTTCATTAGAATCAAGAATCAACTAAGAAAGTCTGTCATTAAAGCAGTGATCAGGAGGTTTTCTGTTATAGATCATTCCTCCTTTGCAAGCTGAAATCACCCAATGGGTTGATGTTTAAAGGGTTATCGTGATTTGTGAACATGCCTCCATGCATGCATAATTAAAGGGCCCTTCCATCTCCAAAATGTGAACATTACTACTCATAATGTGAAACAAATGGGCAAAATGTGGAACACTTACTAAAAGCTTTCTAAAAACTTAAACTAGGAAGCTCATTTGATAATATGTTACTTTAAAGTTTCTATAAGTTCTTTTGATGAATAATATGATTCAGTATTATTAATCATAGATATCAGTTAAAACAATTCTTGGCACTGAATGTGTTACCATCCCTTTCAATGAGGAACAATGAGGCCATGGACATTTTAAGACTCCTCACTCCTCATTATGAGGTATACTTGAGAGTTATGTCTGTGACATCAGTGAAATCCAACACTCAGCTTCCAAAATCACATCCAAATTATTAAATCCAAAATAACTAAACTTCTATTTTGGACAAGGAAAGTCCCCCACATTTGATTCCCGCCACTACCACAACAGCAGAATATGACCTGCCACTAGTTAAATTTCCAAAAAAAAATTACATCTTTCTAAACAACTACTAACAGCACTGGAAGATTTATAAACTTCTTACCCAAATATAAACATCATTGTACCATCATAAAAAAAATCCAAGTGGCTCAACATGTTGAACTCACTGGTCTTTAAATGACTACAGCACAAACTTTCCCATTCTTCCTTACTTGGCTCTCTGAATGACAACCATCAGCATATATGTTAAGGTCGCTCCATGCTCCTTACACCAATCTACTCAACCCACAAAGTAATATCACCATCCCTCACCATACTCTTTCCCTTCTTAACCCTAGAGCAAAAGAATCTATCCCAGATAAAACTAAATCCATCCAGTTCTTTCCATCCTTCAGATGACCTAAGAAGCCACCTTACTAAACTAGCACACTGCACTTGTTTCCAAAATGGCACTGTCACTCAACATTTCCCCCAGTCACCAATCCCCTCTTTCAGTAAATTCTGCTCCCCACCATGCTTGCCTCTGTTTACTTATTTCTCCACTATCCAAAATACCTTGCCCACACTCCCCATATGCAGCATTGCACTCTCTGAATCTTGTTTTTCTAATACCTACTCATCCTCTCATCACAGTCCTAAAATCTACCCTTCCTTCTTCCTTCACTGCCATTAATCTACATATCACAATTCACTTTTTGCAAATAAAATGTTTTAAACTGCTTCTGTGCAATATGTGCATAATTTTATGTTATCTCACTGTTGTAGTTTATGTCTTTGATATGAGCTGTATCTGAAAAATATCCATAGGAATCAGAGTTCTTCACCAGTTACCAAATAAAATAATAACATATCAGATAACATTTTGTGTTAGATTATTGGATATTGGTATGTATTAATTATTTTTTTCCTCAGATGTTTTTTTAATAATTAATTAGTCTGTATCTTACTTTTGTGATTGAATTTACTGTTTTCAGTTTTTGAATGACCCAGTTATATTTTTGATGGATGTTTTATGTGTAATTTGATTTTTTATTGTAGTTTTCCCACAATAGTACATTGGAAAGTAGATCAGCTTTATTTTGTTTAGGGCTTTGAGTAAGGTGATTGGAGGGGCAGATGCTTTACAAGGTTTTAGACTCTAATTTAGCTCCTGCAGATTTGTGATTTCTTTTTCAGCTTAAGTGGGACAGAGATGGATGTGCAGAATAGTGTTTCTGATTAACTTGGTAGTTGACAACTTTCTTAGGACAATCGGAATGTGTCAACATTCATAAGACATACATAGGAATAAATTAATGTTTTCTGACATGAAATACATGGATTTATTAGATGTGGAAATCTAATTTGGTTATTAGGACAAATATATCTCATAATCACACATAAATGCATATGTCCATGCTCACATGCACACATGTAAACACACAACCACACCCCCACACAGACACACACACACACACACACACACACACACACACACACACACACACACACACACACACACACACACACACACACGCCCGTGCACACACAGACACACACACACACACACACACACACACACACACACACACACACACACACACACACACACAAAATAGCTCAAGATATGACATATGAGTGCAATATGGCTCTATGCTTGAGTGGGCATAGTTATGCCATGTAGTTCTTAGAGTCCTCCCTTAAAATACACATGATGATGCAACTGCCTAATTAACTAGTTGTTCTTCACACATTAAAACCTGATGTACTCCTCAGCCAGCTTAGATGGCATAGAGGAATAAAGCCCTGACTATGGCCTGAGTGACCCGAGTTTAGTCATCAGGAAGGATGGTAGTGAATCCATCTTTGGATGGAGAGATAGGTGGTTCTTGCTTGCTTCTTAGATTATACCTAGTGGGAGCACTAGTTGTTGCACCAGTAGAGCTTGATCCTATGAGCACATACTGACACTCTGCATATGCACATAGCCAAGGCAGCATGTTGGGACAAGCCTCCTGAAACAGGGGGCAGTAGCAGAGCTTGGTGACATCCCATGAGGGATGAAGATGCTCTACTACTTGAAGGGGTAGTCCTCTCCACAGCACTAGCAAACTCTGTTACTCCATATCTTCTCCACTGTTATTGGTCAGGAACGAATGGGCCTATTGGGCTACACAGACAAGAATGAATGGAAAGGCTCTTGCATAGCCTGGAGATGATCTGCTCTTGCCTCACAGAATGAATGGTCAGTTGGGTTAAGATAGTGGAACCATCAGGCTGGTCCAGTGGAAGAAAAAAATGGAGGTGTTTCCAATCACTAATCCTTTCAAAATGCATATTAAGTACTGTCCAAAAGTATAAATAGTAAAGACCTTGTTTGTACGTACTTCAGCTATTGGTTTGAATAACCATCCCCTAGGATGACTGATATGCAGTCAGACCGTGACTTTACTTACTAGGTTGAGGTCCCAAGCATTGCAACAGCTACACACTAGAAATATCAGCCTATGAAGCACAAAAATGAATATGCCCAGATGCACTCAGATGTGGAAACTGAGACTTACAGAAAAACTAAAGAAATTGTCAATCTCTGCATATTTTATTTTCCAACTAGCTGTGTCATTAAATCCCTTCTAAAGGTCCATTGTCCCAGGTAATGCACTCACATGGACTGTAAGGATCTTTGCATAGCGCTAACTGATTTGATTGTTGACATACACACAAGTCCCTCCAATTAGTTTTATGTTACTCAGCAACAGGTTCACAAATTCTTTTATTTCAAGAAATACCATTACAAGATTTGATTTGCCATGCATCTTGTAATTGCTAATTGGCCAGAGTTTTCTATATGAAAAGGATTGCTGTATTGCCCAAAAAAGATTATAAAGCATATTACTGCCTTATTATTCCAGACTGCTGCAACCATAATAGCAGAAAGTTTTTTACAGATGTTCAGAGATTACATATAATGAAAAAGTAATATATACAAATATTGTTCAATATAAATTCCTTCACCTCTATTTCTTTAGACTTGACAGTCAAAGGTTTGCCAAATTACTTCAGACGTTTCTCAATCAGTGAATATTCCTTACTGCATTCCAGTGAAAACACTGTTTTAATTAATGCCTATTTTAACCAACTTAAAACACAGTATAAGCTTGCACCTGATAAACCAACTAATAAAGGATAACTCATATAAGTCACAGAACATATATAGTCTCTAACATTGCCACAAATCCTGGCACTAAAAAACACTAGATAAACTAGTGATATATAAACAAGGATTGTATTTTCATTTGTCAGTTAAGAAGTAATGTTCTCTTCTTGTTTGAAGACAGGTGATGAGATGTGAATAATGAAATGAAATGTATAATTTATTTTTTTCTAATCGGCAAATACCACCCCTTCAGTTTCATGTGAAGGGATGAAGAAGCTTTTGGCAATAGAAATACAAGGTTTAAATCTGAATTATGGGTAACAAGAAAGCTAATCCCTCCATGGTCTTTCTTTTTTACAGAAATATCACTGAATCAAGAAGATGAAGAAGGCATATGTTATTGCACTTCATCACATTATCAAATTTTTTAAGAGATGACAAGTTGCATTATAAAATTATAAAGAACTTGATGTGTATATGATGTATAAAAGAACGGATGTAATGTTTGAATATGTTACTTTTCACAGCAGATGAATGTGATTATAAACTATACTAGTTCTCTGCACTATATACAGTACATAAAACTAATTTTGCATGCATTCCATGTCTCAAAATTTTTCATTCTGTTCCTAGCAGATTCCAGTCTCCTCCTAGTATTAACTTTTTCCTCCAAAGCTACTCCTTTTATTCTTTCCTCCAGTTTCTCTTCCTTCTATCTTGATATGCCAAGGTGAATTAAACTGCATTAGTCCATGTTCCAGAGCAAATAAATTTGATTAAGACATTGTTTTCTTGAATTGCATTAGGTTACACATTCTTAATGCATGAGAAAATAAGCTTATCTAGTCTGCTGCTTAGGAACATATAATATTTCATCTCCCTTCCATCCATACCTCCACTTCAACCATTCCTTGTCTGTGCTATGCGCTCTTAAATGCCTCTGTGGGTTCCCTATCCACCACCACTCCAGCAGTCCATTCCATAGTTCCATACAAATATCTGTGTAGAAATACTTTCAGAGATCTAGGCAGTACTTGGACTCAACAATCTAGTGTCTGTGCCCCTTGGGTCTCCCTCTATCCTTCCTGTTCAGAATTACCATTTTTCCATGATATGATTGTATGTAGCCATCTCATGTACCCCAGTCTGTACTGGCATGTAGTGAAAAGGGGCTCACTATTTCCAGTGTCTGGTAATATCCTTTCTCCTGCACCTCATAGACCTTTATGTCTTTCTGCTCGATTCCTTCTAGCAGTCAGCCCTTCTTGTATGGCCTGTAAGAACCCAACACTTAGGTTGTGGCATATCTAGGACTTACTAGAGGGTCCACTATGTCTTACTGAGGCTAACCTGGTAACCTGGTTGAAGTTTGAATCAGATGAAACAAACACCTTGAAACTTCATCCAGATGACCTAAACAAAAAAGATCAGTATTTACAAGGGAGAACCCCCCCCTCCCCCATTCTCCCATGAGGAGCTTTGCCTCCCACATCCCTTTATCTAGATATACTAGCTCTGTGATTGCATAGCTAGAGAGAAAAGAAAAATGCTAAAAAGTTTGTATCACTGTTGCACACATGAAAAGTGCAGCAGCAATGATTCCGTATGTAAAAGCAAGTTCAGTGGGTTTTACCTTGGAAAATATGCACAAAAAGAATTAAAACCTCATCAACTTTGTGCTGCACCAAGGACAGGGAAGACCCAAGTAAAGTGACAGCAATATCCTTCACTTCTGAAGTTTATCCTTCTAAGAATATACTACAGCATTCTGCTTACTGCCATAACTGCCATCTCACGCAGTTCCAGGTCGCCCATTTCAGTTACGATAAATGCCTTGCATCACTGCTCATGGTGTCTTTTCAGGTGCGCTCAATGCTTCTGACACTGTTCTTAGTGTCCTTTTCAGGTGTGATCAGCACCACCAAATTGTTTTCCTACCCTCTTGCCATCAGTTTTACTTTCTGGCTAGTACTTCAAATTAGGCTTGTGACAACCCACTAGTAGTATTGGCATTTATCTGAAATTTAGTAATTTGCCACCTTTCTACCCAATTGATCAGCTTTTCCAAAATTATTTCTTAGACTTTTCCTGCCAACCTACACTCCTGCATCTATCTTTGAGTCATCAGCAAAACTAACTAAATACAATGAAATAATACTAGATCTAGAACTGACTCCTGCAGTACAGCATTAGTCACGTACCTTAGTTCTGATATTATTCCCTCTGTCTGCAACCCTGTGTGCCTTGCCTTTCAACTCTGCAGCAGTCCATTAATTGCAGTTTGTGTCATTCATTAGTCCACCTACATTTCCTGTCAGGACCTGTGCAGTACCAAGTCAAATGCCTTTGTTGAGTCATCATATTTCCCTGTCATGTTTGCCTGTTACACAGTCATTAAAGTGAATCAGGTCTGTTTGACGACTCCTAGCTATAAGCACACACGGATTGTTCTAAAGGTTGATAGATTCTAGAAAATGAAGCAGCCTTTCCCTACGTATTCTCCACATGTCTATACTTTTCAGTGTTTTGGGATGATAGGCCTGAGGTTTCCAATATCTTTTCATTTCCCCCTTTGTACAAGTATGACACGTGCTGTCCTCCAGTCCTCATTTCCTTTTCTGTACTGGCTAGTGATCTGTTGAAAAGCTCCAACAAGGGATGAAAGAGAATATTGCCTTGGTTTCTGAGGACTTTCGGAAGCAGCCCATGTGATCCTTCTGCTTTTTTCCTACATAAGAGAAGCCAGTTCCATCTGGACCTCCTCCCTCTATGTTTTGGTGTCTACTGTTTCCCCGCATTCTGCTCTACACCCTTCACAGAACAGCATACTCTCCTTACTTACTTCATGAACACTGAAGGACTGAAGCAATGTTTTCATTCATTACCTCTGCTTTCTCCTGTTCTTCCATGATCTTCCTCCGAGCTTTGCTCAGCCTGAATAAGTCTGCCCTTCCATTTCTCCTTTCTGCAATATACTGAAAAATGCCTTTGTTTCCTTCTCTCAACCCTTCTGCCAACTTCCTTTCATTTAGCATTTTGCTGCTGTCACCACCTATGTAACCCTCCTGCAAGTCTTGTCTAGTTACATTATTACCCACCTCCTTTCTAAATCTTGTATGGCTACTTTCACGTTCCTATGCTGACATATTAGTCTTCTCTTTTTGCCCTTATAGGTTCGTAGGTTCATAGGTTCATACTAGGCTATCTGCCCAAGGGCATTTATAAGCCTAGCCAGAGTTTTGTGGCTTTCGCCACCCCTTTAGTTTGGAGGATACTATGCCCATTATTTTGCTGTGCCTCTGTCAAGCAGTGACACTGAGATAATCCCTGGGGTATATCTGCGATCTCCCATCCATTGGTCAAGATTTCTCTTGAACAAAGCCAGCGAGGTGCTCTGCCTCACATGTACCGGGATTTTGTTCCACAGCATAGGGAGTCTCTGGGTGATGAATCTGTCCCTCCAGCACGTCCTATTAATAACCGTGTCAAGGTTTAAGTCTCCCGCCCTTGTAGTTCTGAGGGATCTAGATTTTTTGAGGTGAAGCATGTTCATCAATTCTGGGTTGGACATGGCCTTGTATGTCAGGCACAGGCCACCTCTGAGCAGACGGTAGGCGACTGAGTAGAGCTGAAGTTCCTTCAGTCAGGCAGCATAGGACATATTTTTGAGACCCTTTATCCTTTTGGTGAGGAACTTTTGGGGCCTTTCCAGTTGCTGCAGGTGTCGTGTCAGATACATTCCGAATGGGGCATTGTACTCAATCATTGGCCTGATGAGTGATGAGTACAGGGGGACGATGACTTCCCTTGATCTAGATGCATATCCCTTCATGATCAGGTGGGCAATGTAGAAGGTCTTCCTAACTACTTTGGCAACGTGAGTATCAAATGAAAGGTTACTGTCAACCTTGTCCATCAACCTGAGTACTTCATCTCTGACCCATTCCTAAAGCGTGTTTATTCTTCAGTTAACTCTCAGTCAAATAACTCATCTTTGACCCTTTCCCTTATCTCAACACAAACCAGTCCCCTAATATCCCACACTTTTATCTTGGTCTTTTACAGATTTACCCTTCCCCAACTGTTCATAGGTTCATAGGTAGGTACTAGGCTATCGGCCCAAGGGCCTACGCAAGCCTAGCCAACAAGGTTCCCTGGCTTACACCACCCAAGCAAGTTATTTTCCTGTGCCACTGACGAACAGACACACAGAAGTGATCCCCACACAGTGACATCATCAGTGTTGGCCAACAGAAATGTCCACCTGGACACCTATGGCCTCCTTTATCTTGGATAAGGCAGCATCTAGAATTTGATATTTAATGACGCAGTCGTGTACCAGCTGGCTGAACTCTGCACTGCACTGGATCTTAGAGTCTCCCAGTTTACTTCTTGCAGGTTCTGATCTTCCCAAATTATTACCTTCTTGTTTGTACCCCATGCCTTTTTTCACTCCTCCAGTCTGTTGTCACCATCCTCCTTTGATAAGTCTGGGGGAATATATATACTGTATAAATTCAGCTACATTCTCCCCTTCTACCTTAACTGCCATTGTACATTGTTTTAGTGATATTCCTACTCATCTCTGACTTTAGAGGTTATGCTGTCCTTTATGCAGATTGCTACATCACTTCCATTCCTACCTTTTTTTGTCATTCCTGGGCAACCTATATCAAGACACTTCCTTTTCTCCCACCCTGTCAAGTCACTGATGCATGTTTTATGTTACCAGTAATGTTCACCACCCCCTTCCCCCATGATACTGCTTGAAGCTCAGCTATCTTCCTACAGAGACTGCTTGCACTACTAAGTAATACACCCCAGCCTTGACTCAAGTCACCCTTGATTGTTTCTCCGTTTTGGTCTATGTACATTTTCGCCTGCTGTGTAGTGCTTAAATATTTACCTGTTCATCTGCTTCTGTAACACTCCTTCCCACTTCTAACTTAATATAAAGATGCAATTAATGAGAAAAATTATTATTTCTGTAGAGTACAAGTAAATGGCGCATTAATATATGTGTATTATGTGCATTATTTCTTAGCATGGACTTACCATGTTAATGATTACATAAGTTAAATATAGCTATTTTTTGCCAAAGCAAATTTATAACTCAGTAATGATAAACAAAAGAAAGAACATATTGACTTATATTTAACTAAGACATGCAGGTCATAGCTGTTTCATGAACTGTGTAACAGTATGAAGAACCAGTATGTAAAGTGAAGTGAGCAATTAGTAACATACAGGTATAACCTAAGAAACACCTGAGGGTGTATTCAAGTAATAGCAAAATGTGGGTGACAGAGGTGAAGAAAAAAGAACAATCACCTAGTTTACCTGTAGGAGAAGATGCATCCTCATTTTTTACATTACTAATTGAACTGTATAATCGGTCCATTAAGGTAACAAGCTGAGGTACTTTGCTTACTACTGATGCCAAAGAAAAGTGACTAGAGAACAGGGAAGGTTACATTACCAGAAAACCATACCACCTTCATGACTCTACGTTACATTGCACATGCAGGCAAAAAAACCCCAAATATTTCAAAAAGTAATAACTTGTTCTGCTAGGCAAACCCAAACATTTCTGGTAGGAAGTAAATCTTCTCACAGTCTCAGAATCCTCAGATCCCTCCTCCACACCTATCACCATCCAGACCTCTGAAGGCCAGATCTGAACCTCTGACTTTCTCAAGGAATTCAGATTCCTAGCAAGTACTCTAACCTCTAGCAAATCACCCAGTCCTATTCCTTTCATCACCTGTTCTATTTTAAGGAAATTACACACAAAGATCTAGACCTCCTACTAGAAAACATACCACTGGATGTACCTCCTGGTGCAGATGACCTACTCCCTTGGTTTATATTACTCCACAAAGACTTTCTTACCACACCTCCTTTCCATATTTATAACCTTTGCTTAACTCAAAATACAGTGTCAGACATGTAGAAAACTGCTCTTGTTAAACCCTTTCCTTGACAGTCTGTGCCAGAAAATGCTTCTCACTTCCACCCTAAATCCGTCCTCTCAACACTTGGAAAAATACTTGAAAAACTAAAGTACAACATACTGTCCACTTATATCCAACAGTGCCACCTCCACACTCTCAACAGCATGGATTCTGGATTGGCCAGATCACAATGACAGAACTATGGTTACTTACAGATGATATCCTTCTCACCATGGATAAAGGAAACCTTTCAGGAGCTCTTTTCATTTACCTTAGCAAAGCGTTTAATCTTATTGACCACTTCCTGCTCTTCTCTCTCTCCAAGAAATCAGGGTTAGCCCTAACACTGTCACTCGGTTCCAATATTTCTTAACAAATACGCATTTCAGAATTAAAATGAGCTCATCCTTTTCACCTCCAGCATGCCTCACCAGAGGAGTGCCTCATGGATCCATACTTGCCCCACTGTAGTTTTTGATCTTTATTAACAAACTACCCTCTGATCTCCATAACCTCCCTATCACTCTTTATGCAGATGGCTTAGTTATTTTTAATTCATTTCCTCACATTTAACTATTAAAATCCAATTTCAGTCTTACCTCCACTCCCTTAATTCTTAGCTAAACAATCATAACCTATTATTTTGTTTTCATTTATATACATGTATGATTGCCTATGTAGTAAGTGATGCTTTAATAAAGATGCTTCTTGTTTAAAAAAAGGCAGGAAATCAATAGTTTATGTAATGCTGCTTAGGTTATATGATATATAGAAATATATGTGACGTATAATGTTTTTATGTTAATATAGTTGATTACTTTTATATTAATGTAAATTTGCCAATATCACAAGTGATAATTCAATAAAGATGTTTGGAAAAATACCTTGTAAAACAAAAAGTATGATATTTGGAACCTCATAAAAGCTGAAAAAAATCTTAAAATTCTCAGCATTGTAGATCTCAGTGGTCCCCCAACAGAAACAACCATGTCCTTTAAGTATTTAGATTTATAGCTAGACCAGTCAACTAATATCCAAAACTACATTGAAAACACCAGGGAAAGGGTCAGTTCTGTTTTATTCTGGTCCTGGAAAATATCTTGCTTTCTCTCCAGCCCAGATAGAGCTTACAATAGGCATAGGAGTCTTCCTTGCTCAACATGAATACAGACTCCTCATCCTAGCCACAACCTCTAAAAATACTCAAACACTCTACAGTCCATTGAAATAAACGTTGCTGATTCATTTCAAATCTTCTGCCAAGAACATCACGACATCACCTTCTCGAAAGTTAAATGGCTACCAGTTTCCTACAAAGTTAAGCTACTCCTAGGGTCTCTTTTTTTCAAACTACCTCAGCCAGATGCTTTCCCACCTCTTGCAAACTCCATAATAAAAACCATGCCTTCCAACCTCTGCAACCTCTCCCAATTAGCTCCCTCACTCCAGACACCCCAAACCAATCTACACTGTAGAGACCATTCCTTCTCCATTCTTGCACCTAAACTCTGGCAATCCTCCTTCCCTCGCCTAAAAGAAGTTTCTTTTTCCACATTCAGAACTCAGCTCAAAGGACACCTCCATCAGAGATCTAACTGCAAGTGCTTTTCCACTGGACACACAGCCCTTCTCCATCATCACCTGTATCACTCCTAGTTTGAACCTCTATTCTCATCTGCTGCTTCCCACCCATATTTACTACTAAAATTAATTCATATTTCTTTTTCTATTCTGTTAATAATATTTAGACATTAATTCATTTTTTTGTGAATTTTTTACTAGGCTGTGCCTGCAAATGGTCTATTGTGATCAGTGTACTACCCCGGTAAACAAACTAACTAAATAAATAAACCATAAGTTAACATTTTTTCCTTTTTAAGTTCAAAGGCTAACTAGTCTTGTGTGCATAATTACACTTGCTGAGTTTCTGAAAGCAACTCTATATACACATTTATATATATATATATATATATATATATATATATATATATATATATATAAATATATGGGTTCCTATGAGTTCATCGACATTTCAAATCACCGACACTCACCTGTTCGACACCAAACCATCGACTTTCATATCATCGACAATTCCGGTAAGCGATCTTCCCCCTTGCAGGACCCATGGTAGCGCTTGTTTCTCTGGTACGACATAAATAACAATACTTTCAAGGTAAATTATACAGAATCATGTAAACCCTACTCGTTGTAACACAGAAACAAGCGCTACCATGGGTCCTGCAAGGGGGAAGATCGCTTACCGGAATTGTCGATGATGTGAAAGTCGATGGTTTGGTGTCGAACAGGTGAGTGTCAGTGATTTGAAATGTCGATGAACTCATAGGAACCCATATATATATATATATATATATATATATATATATATATATATATATATATCTACTTTGCATTACCGTACCAAAATTACACTTTACCAAACTTTAAAATGATGAGACGACTATGCCAAAAAACTACTGTAATGAACAGTAATCTAGGAAAGAAGGCAGTTGGCCAGCATTTCGAAACAACACACCAAAGGATATCAAACCTACCTAAATGGGGGCCTCACCCCCCCCACACCCATCCTAACTAAATGTACCAACTCCAAGATCACACTCTAGTGAGGAAAAGGGCAAATTTCCCCATTTTTGGCTAACTGCCTCCTTTATCGGATTAAAATTCTGGTGACATGACCATTAATTAAAGTAGGTTTTCAGCATAGTCATCTTGTCATTGTAAAGTTTGGTGAAGTGTAATTTCAGTAATGCAAGGTATATATGTATATATATATATATATATATATATATATATATGTGTGTGTGTGTGTGTGTGTGTGTATGTGTGTGTGAGTATATATATATATATATATATATATATATATATATATATATATATATATATATATTATATATATTTTTTTTGTTGTTGTTGTTGTGTCTTTTGGCTTTTCCCGGTTAGGGGTCGCCACAGCAGAACTCCGGTCCGCTAATGATTAGCAGTAGATTTTTACATGCCAAGTTGCCAGCTCTGACGCACAACCTTCAACGAAGGTACGCCCATTCATGCATGTCTCCACATAGAAGATGCTCTAGGTGAGAATCGAACAGGACGACGTCTTACTGTGAGGTGACAATGCTACCGCAGCACCACCACCTATATATATATATATATATATATATATATATATATATATATATATATATATATATATATATATATATTCTCATGTCCTATTTTTGGTTGGTGAATGCTCAGGCACTGTTGGAATTACTATTGTTTTTTATCTGTTTTGATACCATTTACAGGGATTTTTATTCCGTATTGTAACAAGATGAATTTGAAAATTTCATCTTGAAGTGGGTCATTTCATCCAGTCTTGTGACTTGCAAAACAAAAGGACATAAAAATAAGCAAAATAAGAAATCTGGAAGGGGTATGATTCTCAATGAACTACATCCAGTTTGTTAGCTCATTGCAGGGCCATAATTGACTATGTAAATGTTGGTTTACAAAGTCTCCTGAAAATGTTGGAGAAACAGACAAATGCAAATTCTATAAAACAGAACTGGAAGCAGTTGCACATCTTATTGCTGGGTGTGATAAATTCATGGCAGAGAGTAACCAGATTACATATACTACATACTGAAAGGCACAATAATGTGACAAGATTGCAGTGCTGGGGATTGTGCAAACACTAAAATATAGAATCACAAGCATTATAGAGAATGATGAAGTTTATATGACATGGGATAACCCATTACCAACAGTTAAAAAATATATGCGAGAAAACCAGATGTAGTAGTCCCGGAAAAAGACAAGAATAACATTGATTACTGAAATTGTTACACCCAGTGATTACAGTGACTTATGTACAGACACAAAGTCATAAGATAATAGGACCAGCAAGCAGAAACAAGAACAATGTGGATGGAAGATACCCAGACAGCTCCAATAATAGTAGGGGTAACAGCTCTAAGGAAAAATGAATTTACAGTTGTACTTAAAATGCTACATGTAATGCAATATGAGCTACAGAAGGAGGTGATTCTGGGCATGTTGTGGGTGCTGAGAAGAGCATATTTAGCTAATATTAAAGACTGAGACAATACCAGTTAATAAACTGTAATCATACCCTGACTTAGGGATGGGGTCCATTCCCATCATGGTGTTAGAAACCCAAACCATTTGGAGGAATTCAATCTGGTAAAGAAAATAATGGATAATGGGATGGCAGCTGTGACTTGGCTGTCTTGAATCAATCAAAGTGGATGAAACTGCGGTGAGACAATACAGAAAGGCAGCTTCAGCAAAAGGTAGACCTACATATAGTCACCTTTGGGGAAAAAAATGGAATAACAATACATCGATTTGTTCTTTTGCACCAAACCATTGCTAGCAAAGTGTACTAATGAACAACAAACTCAAGAAAATGATCAGCCTTTGCCAAAATGTGAATTTGCATAATAATTGGTATGGCTGGATAATCCAGCTTCTATGCATAACTTTTTGTTTGATAATATCTGCTGACATGCATGTGATCCTTCACTCAGCTGTATAAACAAAGTAAAACAAAATCACAATGAACTTCTAGCTTTCTGGTGGCAATTCTGCCCCTGGCTCAAACCTCCTGAACAGATAACGTGTGACTTAAAATAAACCCACGTACAGTGAAAACTTGTACAATTGTTAGTCATGCGTTACTCATACATTCAGTTATATTATGAGATGGTAATGTTTAATTGGATATGTGACTATGCAGCTGTCAAACAGATGAGGGATTAACATTTTTTATAGGTCACCATTTGGAAGAAACAACAGAAATGAAATATGAGATATAAATAGCTGGGCTCCCAGTCACTGCGAGCCTACTTTTTCATTGTGTAGCAGAGCTATCACTATAGAAAGGACCAATTCTGATAAGAAAATGGTGGGGCCATGATGAGATTTTTAAATGCATCAGAACTGTAGAGAAAATTCATGAATTAAACCATTATATGAGCAAAATTCATGTGGATTATATTATGATTGGATTCAAGTGGATTGGATTGATGATGTTGATTAGGGCAGATATCAGCATGAAAAGTAGGGAAATGCCTCTGTTTTATAGAAAAATAACAGTGTAACCCCCTTACTGCAGATGAGGTGATGCAGAAACTAAAAAGATTTATGAAAACATAGGCTTGACATAACCAAATTATAAAGGATCTGTACTGCTGCATAGGTAGGTAGGGCACCAGAACTCATCAGGTAGACTTTATCTTGAATCCATTTTTTTTGTATTCTGTACAAGGCCCAGCAGTACAATTAATGAGAAGCATAAGTCCATTTTTATACAGCCATATGCATTTTGTTTTTTCTAGTATATAAGTGTTTAGATGTTTGCAGACAAGGTTACGAAGTTACACCTAATGGCAGTGCTGATAAAGAAGTGGGAATTAAAAGTCAAAAACGTATCTCCAGCTACATACTGAATACATCCATTAGAAGCTAATACTGGGACTATGCAAGTAGTAATAGGACTATGGAGATAATAATGGGATAGTGGAGGCAATAGTAGGACAGTGGAGGTAGTAATGGGGCAGTGCAAGCAATAATAGGATGCTGGAGGTAGTAATAGGACAGTGGTGGTACTAATGGGACAGTGGAGGTAGTAATAGGACTATGGAGGTAGTAATGGGACAGTGGTGGTAATAACAGTATTAATGGGACAGTGGAGGTAGTAATAGGACTATGGAGGTAGTAATGGGACAGTGGTGGTAATAACAGTATTAATGGGACAGTGGAGGTAGTAATAGGACTATGGAGGTAGTAATGGGACAGTGGTGGTAATAACAGTATTAATGGGACAGTGGAGGTAGTAACAGGACTATGGATGTATTCATGGGACAGTGGTGGTAATAATGGTACTAATGGGACAATGGTGGTAGTAATGGTACTAACGAGACAGAGCTGGTAGTAAAGGTTACTAATGGGCCAGTGGTGGTAGTAATGGTACTAATAGAACCTTGGAGCTAGTAATGGTACTAATGGGATAATGGAGATAGTAATAAGACTGTGCAGGTAGGCCATATTTCTCACAAGTCAGTCTGGGTGGCTGCTAATGCTTCTAGCACATCCTGTAAAGTTGGATATTCTGCAGAAGTTAGAATAGCCAGATATGTTACTGCATTTGTAAAACAGTATGCGGTATATTGTGCACTTATGTGAGTCTCTGTCCTTTCTACAGAATAATAACTGTTATGTTTACAGGTTCCTTAGAAAGACTGTTAGTTACCACAAAGAAACCACTTTAACCATCTAATAAAATATTGTGTTGAAGCAAAGGCAGTTTAAAAAGTCCATACTGATAAAAACCTTAAAATGTGCTAAGAACATTGAAGGTCACTAGTTCTGAAACGTGGAGTGGCCCAAGTATACTTCTTTTTTCCTATGACTTTCTACAGGACTTACTGATAATTCTTTACATGCAATGACTTCTTAGCTGTTTTTTTTCATGATGATCTTTCAGCATTTCATCATGTAGCCATGCATGAGATTTCCTCAGTTTTCACATACAAAGTGGGTTACCCACTGCAAGTCACTTAACTGCTCAAAATTTGTGGGTCTAACTTGTGGGTCTTACTGGAAAAAGGTATGTGTGCCCAGCAAGCATACCTCATTAACAAAAACAAATATTAAAATTCTTGCAGTGCATACAGTGGAGTCTATATCATGAGATTGACAGGTGAAAATGTTGAATCTCACTTGTTCGACACCAAAATGTCAAACTCCAAGTTTCCAGAATGGCCAAAACACTGATTTCTTTCCAACAGAAAGAAATTGGTTGGCCGTTCTGTGACACCTGCCCTTTCCCTCACTGTAGTGCTGTCTCAGAGATAGAATATTTAGTTTGGGAGTGTGAGGGGTATGGAGAGCAAAGCACCCCACTTAAATATCCCCACTTAAATATGTTTATTTTAGTGTGGCGGTGTTTGGTCGGTGTTTTGGCCATTCAGGAAACTTGGAGTAAGACATTCTGGTGTCAAACAAGTGAGATTTGACATTTTCACCTGTTGATCTCATGATATATACCCCATACAGTGCCATGATTATACTCCAAATCTGAAAAAAAGACAACTTTGTTAAGCACCTTTGTAATGTAATATAGCCTTGACAACTTTGATAAACACCCTTCTAATGTGATATAGCCCTGACAACTTTGTTAAGCACTTTTGTAATGTAAAATACATATGTAACAAAACATATCTTAGTGGGGTTAATTTCTACTCTTGTGTTGTAGTATAAAGAGAAGCCACTAAACCAGAGGTGAGAAGTTAAAATGGATTTAAATCTCCAAAACTGCAACACTTCTTCTTTTGAATGTGTTTGTGTGTGTGTGTGTGTGTGTGTGTGTGTGTGTGTGTGTGTGTGTGTGTGTGTGTGTGTGTGTGTGTGTGTGTGTGAGAGCACAAAGTATATTATAGCTCATAAAGACGTTACAGTATTAAGAAAGTTTTACACTTTAATTCTTGCCACGGACTGTCAATCAGCTTTCAAAACTGTAACACTCTTCTCTCTCTCTCTCTCCAGCTCTGTCTTGTAGTATACTGAAGTAGTTATAGCTTAATGTACTACACAAACATATCCAGCAGCCCTGACGTGCAGTTTTCAAAGCTGGGAAACATAAGATCTCTTACAACTTTCTGTCTCTCTGTCTTTCTCACATTCTCTCTCTCTCTCTCTCTGGTAATACAGGGAAGAGGTAAAAATTATGATCAGATCTCTCCAACCATAGCCAAGTTGTAATTTATTCTTCAAACTGACATCAAGGCTCACCTCTCAAGCTTCACTCCACTCACATTCATTTTCTGAGTGTTTAATATGGAGGATTATGACAGAGTCTCAGATCAGCAAAGCTTGACAGGTAAATCTTCGACATCCATGCTAAACACATAAGTATTTGTTGCAGCCAAGGACAGAACCTCAAACAGAAACAGTTCTCTTTAGTGGATACAACCACAATAAACATTAAGTGCTTTTGTCCCCATAAAATTACATGGGACTTCTTCAGAGCAAAAAAGATCTGAATAGATCAGGTTTAAATATTATTCAATAAAGAGAACTATTTCTGTTTGAGGTCCTGTCCTTGGCTGCAATTTGTTTCTTTGGAGTCTTATTGTGTGGTTCTCGTTCCCTAGACATACATATTTATGATCAGAGAAACCAATCACTATTATTTCTAGTCCTTGGAGTTTCTCTGTCTCCAATGTACTATTATTTAAGAGAAAAAAGTGTTGGAGAGTGAAGTGTTTTATAACTCTGCAAGCGATAAAGCATCTATTTCTGCCACAGAAACAGGGACCAAAATCTAAGCCTACATCTGATAAACTAACAGTTTTAAAAGCTGTTAAGCACTTCTATCTGCCATTTGCTGGGCACACATACCTTTTTACAGTTAGACTAACACATTTTGAGTGGCTTACAATCAAAATGTCAAGGTGGCTTTCCTCAACAGTTGGAATGATGAACACGGAGTGGCAGAGAGGCAAAACTATGAACACAATTCCTGTCTATTGTGAAACGTTGATAAGTAGGTTGTGTACGTAGTTTGGAGCATCAGTATTTTGAAGGGCATCACACTACAGTGGGGATCAGGACAATTACCCTTTTCCTCACAGTATGATCTTGAAGTTAGGACTTTCCCCCCTGCAAAATGGTAAGACATTTTCTGCCTTGTAGCTGATTTTTTTTCAGGATGGTGAGTCGTCGAATGTTGATTCTTTTCTTTGAAGGAATCAACATTCTAAACAAGCATCACAATTTTATTTCTTTGTTCTGGGTTGGGGTTGTGAATGGTCGAGGAAAGCCACCTTGACATTTTGATAGTAAACCTTTTTATGCAACTAAGTAACTTGCAGTAGGTAACCCACTTTGTATGTGAAAAATGAGGAAATCCCGTGCAGGGCTACATGATGAAGTATTGAAAGATCATCATGAAAAGAACCGGCTATGAAGTCATTGCATGTAAAGGCTAGCCAGCTTCCAAAGCTACTACCATTTCCTGGTGGTGTTCCTAGGTGAATGCTGTTTATACTCTGTTATGAGGCTGAAGAATAGTAGCTCCGAAAAGTGTAATACAAAATGTTATGCACTTCTTTAATGTCAGAGGTGTTCATAACAAAAATTGTTATGCACCTTTTTGATGTCATATAGCTGCAAAAATTATTGGTCTTTTTCTCCTAATTTCAGAACATAATTGGTGTGCTGCATGTACTGTAAGCTGATTATGATCAGGGACCAAATCAAAATCCTGCATATAGTGTACATTACTCATTGTCTTTTAAAATGTTATCATAACACAGGCATGCAAATGTTACCACACAAGCATCAATATGCATGAGAACCCTCCCCATTCACTGCAGTGGTGTAGCTAGGCATATGCAGCTTACACTTCAGAAAAAGAGTTTTTTTGTTTGTTTTGGATCTACACAGCTAGATGTGTATACAGCTGAACCATTATTTCAGTTTTGCAGGTGTGCCAATGCAGTCTTTATTGTGATAACAATTCACTCCATCCCACTAATGCAGCACTGCCAATCACCACTTTACAATAAAGCTTACACAATAATTTTTACCGTGTGTGCTTCATGACAAGATGTGCACACGGGAGTGAAACGTTTTAGATTAAGTAAACTCCGTGTAGCAGCATGCACTTGTGCAAATAAGAAAAATGTTGTGGCATGAAAATTACAGAATAAGTAGCTGAATTTCATTCTAATGAAGCAACTCAACACAGTGGCACAATTAAATAACCTCTAAAGCAACCATGTAGACTCTGTGTCCATGGTGGCCGTGTATTCCAAATACAGACACGGAAAGGAGTCTACACAGAAACAAGAGCAAGTAAAATCTCTTACATTTGTTCAAAACAACACTTAACATATAACACCACACATATTCTTACCTAATTACACAGGCTGGATGATAGAAAATTAGTTTAACAATCATAATAATTCCTTTTAAGTGCCATGAAATAAATGCAGCTTCGCTCCCCCACCCCCAAATGAAGAATATACTTGTAAGTAATGCAGGCTGCTAAAATGTGTAAACCTCAATGAAACAGAGTATTATACTGTAATGTATGCATATGCAGGATTTACCTGATGGATTATAGATCTATAACCATGTAGATTTTGGGCTGCCAGTATGGTGAAGATGTAAATGAGGTCAAAACTCATTATAATTGTTGAATCTCAAAAAAGTGTAACCATGTAGGGATGTTTACTTCATGTATGCACTTCCACAGTGTTCGTGTTGAATGCATGGCAACAGTGACTGCTGACATCTGGGCGTGTGTCAGGTTACACTTGCTGAGGTGAATATGTAGGGCTGTGAAGGGTGAAAGTGCATGTAAGCAGTGCACAATTTCTAAGTTCTATGTCATCCTCTTTATTGCTCATTAAAATGTATCTGATCTGTCCACATTAATTTAAAATTTTATTTTTTAATTTTCATCCTTATTTGCATGATGTGGCAAACACAAGAAACAGAGGAATGAATGGAAAGTTTCTCTGTGTTGTTATGTAACTATTCCTGTGGCAGCACATGTATCTGTTAGGTGTGGAATATAGATGGTCCTGGGTTTGACTACAGGGTATACAACATTTCCTTTACTTTTTATGGTCAATGTTTGTAAGATATCCCAAGAATGGAGGGCATATCAGTTTTCCCTATGCTTATCTTATTTATGCAAAGATGTATGGAGGTACATGAAGGTGTGCATAGCACACTAATGAGCAAGTAACAGGTCTGCTTAATAGATGCTATTTATAGCATAAACATGTGAATCCAACATGCTGCAGCTATTCAATAATGTAAAAAGTATCCATGTAGCCTACATCCTTTATCCTTCAATACCACTGGAGTAGAGACAAGGGAATTTTAACTGACACAATGCTAAGGACTGCTGCAGCTATTTACATCTGCATGTGCTAGAGGCTGAAGCCAATGCTGCTGGTTCTGGTGACAATAGGCCTAGGCCAAGAAGGAGATGAGTGTTCAGGCCCAGGGCAACTTTTCAGATGCTACATGACCTGGAGTTTGTACAGCACTACAGGATGTACAGGGACACATTACAAGAGCTCAATGAGCTCTACCACCTCAACTCAGAGCCAGAGCCAACCAAGGGGAACCCACCCCAGTGGAAACTAAGGTATGTGTAGTCCTTAAAATATTAGCTACTGGTACTTTTCAAAGACCAGCTGTGAACATGATGGGTGTGTCACAGGCATTTATGGATGCTATGCTTACTAATGCCAGGGAGCACATATTTTTCTCCATAGTTCTGAAGACAGGGCCAGCAATATGCAACTATTTCACTATGTAGCACACTACCCAGAAGTACTGAGTGCCACAGATTGCACTCAAGTACACATTAAGGCACCACCTGATGAGAAGGGTAGAATCTACATTAACTGCAAGGGATACCATTCTATCAACTGCCAACGTGTGTGTAATGCCAAGGGAATTATCTTGAATGTGTATACTGGCAGCCCTGGCAGTTATCATGACTCCCATATCTGGCACACATCACAGGTGTACCAGATGTTTGCTAGGCTGTCCCACAGAGCCATTTACTGGGGGATGGTGGCTATGCCCTGGAAATGTGACTGATGACACCCATTAGAAGTGCACACATGCCCATGGAAGGATGCCATAATGAGGCACACGCTCAAACTAGAAACATCAAAGAGCATGTGTTTGGGCTTCTGAAGTCATGGTTCCGGTGCCTAGATATATCTGATGGAGCTCTGCAGTGTAATCCATGCACATGTACACATATGTTCACAGTATGTACTATGCACCACAATCTGATCCTGTGGAAACAGCTGCAGCAGGATCAGCAAGGGGAAGTGACACACATCCCCCCACCAACACATGGGTCACCACAGCCACAGTCAGAGAAGAACTCAGAGGAGGAACCCCCAGCTGCTGTCCCTGTAGGCAGATGTAGATGTGCTCAGTATGCCCTTGCTTTGGCTATGAGATAATGCATAGCACATTCACTGACCACCTAAGGACCTAATACCTTCATCCTACTCACATACATATAGTAAAATTGATGCCAGATAACTCATTCAAACTTTACCTCCCCATGTATTGTCTGTGTACTGCTTGCATCAGACAGAGTCAGCCCTGAACTAAAGGTGTGCCAGCTGCTGCAGTTTTAAGGTAAGTCTGGAACCTACAGTGCATTTTTTAATAATATTATGACATATCCTTGTATTTCCTAACTTGGTACAGTAAGCAAGTAAATAGTGGTGGATTTGTACAGAAAGTACCTTAACATGTGACAGCATACACTTATATTACTTATATTTGTCCATTAGTAATTTGTAGGTCTTAGGCATGAAAGATTCACACAGTCATACCTCTGAAGAATTCTGATGTTCCCTGCATGGCCTCAGTTTAGCAACATACCTTTGTACTGGTAAATCATTGAAGACAAAAGTTAGAAAATGATGGTACACATTGCAGTTTCTGCCATAACAGTAACTCAGCTATGCTACTCCCTACAAGAACAGTATATGTGTGTTTGTGTCATCCAACCTGGACTTCACTTGTTGGCAACTGCATATTACATTATTCCCAGTTAATATCCTCTCGCATGTTAAGGTCAATGATATAGAATGGCTTACACACTGTGCATGTGTTAGATAACTGATAAATGATCAAGAAACAAAGAAAGGTAACATGGAGCTGTATATTATGACAGCATAAAAGCAGAAATATGGCAGGTTGCATGATCACTAACTGCTCTATGTCCAAATATAGTAAAGAAAATTAAATGTACAAATCACAGCTGATGATTTGATAGCGGTGTACATTCTGATCCAGTTGGTTGTGTGAAGAATGCCTTTCCATTTTGTTGATGCAAAGCTGTTTGTGTGGCCAAAAGGACTAAGGCATCCCTCCTGTAAGCTGTTTGTATGGCCAAGAGGACTAAAGCATCCCTCCTGTTTCCTGAAGCTGTATTGGTGTGAGGGTTCAAACCTGACATATGTAGAAATTTGGGATGTGTAGTATCAAGTTTTACTGTGCTTGTACAAACTTTGCATACGTGCTCTAGTTTTAGTTTCTTTTCCTATTTGTCTTCTTTTAATTCCAGTTTTATGAGATGCACCACATCCCGAAAAATGGTTTGGCTAAGCTTATCTTATTTGCGCAAACAGCAACATTGCTGAAACAGGGGAAAAACAGATTTCCTAGAAGGCAGACACACAAAAATAGAAAATGGATACATTCAATTAATGCTCTTAGCCATCGCGAAAATCCGGCCTGGACTACAGATGGCACCAGGGTATAGTAGTAAGCATTAGCAATGCGCCTCATGTTTATGCACTGCTTTCCTGCATGCAAACCGGCCTAGCTCACATGGGTTTACACTTTTTTAACCAGCACACAGATCAAATGCTTGTTATGCTATGGAATTGTATATATGATATTATATTAATCCTGTGTACTGTCCATTTCCTTTGAATGGCATAAAACTACATGTGGAAAAATTGTAAACTAAGGGTATAATATAATATAATATAATATAATATAATATAATATAATATAATATAATATAATATAATATATGTTATGACAATAATTAGAATATTATATATTATTTACAATGCATTTATTTGTCCCTCCCCTAAACCACCCCCAAACAAGCACTACAACCCTGGGATCTCATTACCTTTTCCACAAATATATCAACCACAATACAAAGTGTTATATATAATATTGTGTGCTAAGTCATGGATAGGCCCATTTGGTGGTCCTCTCAGCCTTGTTCTGCAAAATTCAAACAGTCAAGTATGCTCAATCAGAGTAACTGTGTTGCTACATAGCTAGGCTTCCAAACAGCCTACCGCTAATAGGCTACTAACTGCAGATGACACTATGAAGCAATGTACCTATGCAGGCCTCCCAACCTCTTGTCTCCAACATGGCCTGTCAATGTCATCTAAGATAAGTTCAACTGCAGTCCTATTAATCTCAGACTTGTGCTGCGGCACATGTAATAAGTGCTGGGTTTTGTAGTCTTTGTCCTTAGATAGGTAAGGGTTCTATTCTCATTGAAGTCAACTGTGCATGTGTGTCTACACAGACGTATGCATCCCACAGTTACTTCTCCAATGGCATGGCTTGCCAGCCTTTTGAGATATGCACAATCCTACACATCCATATTTCATGCAGGCCTCCCAATTGCTTGTTTTCCACATGGCTTGCCGATGTTATCTACTATAAATTCACCTCCAGTCATGACAAAATCAGACTTGTGCTGTGGTATGTGCTGTAAGTACTGTGTTCTGTAGTTGGTGCCCTTAGGCAGGTAGGGGGTCTATTCTCAATGCAGTCAACTGTGTGTGTGTGTGTGTGTGTGTGTGTGTGTGTGTGTGTGTGTGTGTGTACACAGAAGAGCAGAAGTGTGTATCCCACAGTTACCTCTCCAATGGCAGGCTTGCCAGCTTTTTGAGACTTGCACAAGCTTACACATCAATTTCATGCAAGCCTGCTAACTTCTTGTCTCCCCACATGGCCTGTCAATGTCATCTAGTATAAGTTCATCTACAGTCCTGTTAAAATCAAACTTGTGCTGTGATGAGTGCAATAAATACTGTGCTCTGTAGTCAGTGTCCTTAGATAAGTAGGGGTTCTATTTTTACTGCAGGCAACTGGGTGTGTGAGTGTGTGTGCATGTGGGTCTACAAAGAAAAGCAGAGGTAGATATTCCACAGTTACCTATCCAGTGGCATGGCTTGCTAGTTTTTTGAGACTTGCACAAGCCTACACATCAATTTAATGCAGGCCTTCCAACCTCCTGTCTCTCACATGGCCTGCTGATGTAATCTACTATAAAGTTCCTGCAGTCCTATTACAATCAAACTTGTGCTGTGGTGTGTGCAATAAATAATGTGTTCTGTAGTCTGTGTACTTAGTGAGGGTTTGTATTCTCACTGCAGTCAAATGGGCGGTGTATATGTGTGTGTGTGTGTGTGTGTGTGTGTGTGTGTGTGTGTGTGAGCTGTTGCTGGACTTTACAGTGAGCTTTTACAGCAGCCTGTGGAACACTGTTAAGTTGTCTTCAACAGATACTGCTGATGTCATCATGTATAAAGTGTTACCTGACACACTCCGAGTTGGACTTAAGTCGTTGTGCTTGTGTTAAGTACTATGTTCTGTAGTGTGTGTACTTAGGTAGGGGTACTATTCTCACTGCAGACAAATGGGATGGTTGGTATGTGCATGTATGCTGTTGGATATAGTGAGCCTTTTACACTGGCCTGTGAGATACTGTTATCTTGTTCTGGACAGACACACACATGTCATAACTAGTTTATACAGTTATCAAAAGAAGCTGCTGTTCACAAAAACAAAAGTGAGAACCCAGACTTGGAAGGCCAAGCTCCTCAGCCTAAACAAACAAATAAGACAACTTGTGCAATCTCTAACCCCAACCCTTATTTTTATTTTCTTTCTTTCCCTCACAGAACAGCAGGGTATACCTGGCCCAGTGGATTCCCCCTGCCCACATTCTACTGGCTATTGCATCAAGGCCTAGCATGTCTGATCTGTAACCTCGTAGCACCCCTTGTGCTGCCCCTGCACTACCAGGCTGCTCAGATACTTCTGCCCCAGAGGACAGGCCTCTGTTTCCCTCTGGAAGCAGTAGCAAAGTGGGTGATTTTATTACTTGAGAAGAACTGCTGCGGATGGTGGGTAGGATTGTGTGCTGCACTGTGGCTACACAGCTATGCCAGATGGAGACACTACTCTCCATCATTGTATTCAATAACACAAGGCGATACAGATGTCAGGCACTGCAGCCATTGGTGCAGTGAGGTGACAGTGATGACAATCCAGTGAGTGAGGACTCAAATATCACTGTCACCCAGCTTGACATCCATGGGTTTGCAAGGTCCACACCCTTACCCCAACCATGGTGTTCACCTACCTTGTGTTCTTCACCATCCCTGTCTCTTGTCTTGTATGTCTTGCCTGTCAGCAATTGCTTCCTCATCTTGCCAAATTACCTGACTCAGACATACTTGTATCCCTTCCCCAACGTTCTTCACTCTTCAAAAAAAAAAAAAAAAATAGGGCACCTGTCCCAAAAAAAGAAATTGTCTCATACGTAGCTCTCCATGTCATCACACATGTCTACTTGACACACTTGATTCGGTCCAGTAGGCTATACAACATGATTACATGGCTATCACCTCTTTCTCTGGAGGTGACAGTCCAAATTCAGCTAATCTGCTGTACATATGATCAGTTTTTCAGGGCACATTCTCAGTATCCATCATATATTCACAACACATACATGTATTGTCCACCCCAAGCAATAAAACCCTGGGTGCTCAGTAGTTTTAGCAAACATATATCAACCACACTACAAAGTGTAATGTTGTGTGCTCACTCATAGAGAGGGCCAGTTGATGGTGCTAACAACCTTGTTCTGCTAAACTCAAACATCCAACTATGCTCAATAAAGGAACTTGTGTTTTTACACAGCTAGGCTTCTACACACCTAGGACACACTGTACAGTTAGGCTACTGGCCTCATATGAACCTATGAATCTATGCACCTATGCAGACATCACAACCTGTTGTTCCCCACCACATGGCCTGCTGATGTCATCCACCATAAGTTCTCCTGCAGCCATGTAAAAGTCAGACTTGTGCTGTGGTGATTGCATTAAGTACTGAGTTCTATAGTTTGTATACTTAGATTGGTAGGGGTAACTGTCATCTGTCTGGTATCACATTACATTGTAACTGTGATTCTAAACCTATTACTTTTGGTTTAAGAACTTGGGCTTCAAGCCGGTTGTCTTACATTTTGAAGGTTTATAATCTACACTCTGGTGAGAGGAGAAATGTTTTATCTTTTCTGCTCTTCAGGGGATGTTGGGTATGATTGTGAATGTGAACAAGACTGAACAAGACTGAATTGTGATCTAACCTGACCAGGGAGGCCAACACACAGGGGTTAGTACAGAGAACCACTATATTTGTCAGTACTACGTTTACGACATTCAAGCCCCTTGGTGAGTGTGTAGACTATCTGTTACATAACATGTGTATTAACAAAGTCCAGGAACCTTAGGGTGAGTGTGTTTGTACACATATATAACTCCAAATCGATGGAAAGGTATTGAAATCACACATGACAAAGGTGTTTGGCTGTCTAGTGAGTGACTCAATTAGGTCCAAATAGGCAGAGGGGTCCTTCTGGTTCAGGGTGGGGGATCTGTAGCTATCTGTGATATGGAAGGGGGTTTTACATTCAGTTAGTTGGAATTGGACTAGCGCTATGGAGTCATACTCTTTGACCAGTCTTGTAATATATTTGTCTTTAATGAAGATGTATACACCTCCAGCTTTGGTTCTTTCACACTTGTTTTGATGTGTGAACATGTGGAAGGTATTATACCCCTGCATGGCCAGGGTACTCTCTGTGGCCTTGAGCCATGTCTGTGTGACTGCACAGACATGAGCATCTGCCAAGGTAAGGAGTTCTTCCAGTGAGTGCAGTTTGATTTACACTCCCTGCATTAAGCAGCATAACCTTCAGTTTGTCCATGGTGGATACGTTTACTTCTGACATTGCCTAAAAAGGCCACTGTGGGGGAGGCAAGCACAATCATATAGTACAGTGAGGTACATCTCCAGTCATTCACTGCAACATGGACTATGACAGAGTCATAACAACACTTATTGTTGAGAGACTTGAGTGTGTACATGATCTGATGGACCCTTGCACCTGTCAGGGAGCTGACTGTGACCTTCTCCTTGTCCAGCCTGATGAGAGGCATATCTGTGTGTTTCCCTATGGAGTCAATTATGAGGAAGACATTTGGTTTTGAGGTGTTTTGCCTGAGGTGCTTACTTGCTGAGACACTGGTGCATGTGTGTGTATTATTATTATTATGTGTAGTGGATTCTGTTGAGTCTGCACTGTGTGCAGTAGGTTTGTGCCTGGGAGGTCTTCGATCTTTACTTAAGTTTTTAGTGAGTACCACCGCATATGTGGGTTTATATGTTGTGAGCTAATGTGCAACAGGTGAATTATGTGTGGTGACAATAAGTTTGATATCTGGTTTGTTGTTATGTGAGAATTAATTCCAAAGTCAAAGTATAGATACAGCTCTTGCATGTTGTATTAGTTTGTTTTAGCAGTAACTGGTTGTTGGTATACATGAGGCAATTGTTCTGTTGCCTTAAGATGCCCATGTCCATCAGGCTGTCTGGAGACATGGTGGATAGGTAGATGGACCAGTTTTTGGTGTAAGACTAACAAAATGCCTATTCTGTGAAGGGCTAAGGTTACATAAATGTGTCAATACACACCTGAGTTGCTCACAGGGTGGCTGTGCAAGCTCTGAGCACCTATGGTAAACTGAGTGAAAATAACTCAAAACACAATGTTGGAATACTAGTGAAGTTGAACTATGTTAAAAAAGTAAAACAAGGGAAAGGCCAACTGAGAGTCTTATTCCAGCAATCCTCAAATCAGATGGGTTCTTGGCTACACAGTTCTGCCACAAGGTTTCAGGGTGGCCTTCTTAATGTAAGAGGGCTGGTTTTACTGCTTCAGTGATAACAACCAGTCTAGATTCAGCAAGCCTGAATTGAGACTATGCTATGAAATGCAGAAGTCCTAGAAATCCAACGTGCAGAAAATTGCAATCACAACAGAAGAACAAGCATTTTAAATAAAGCAGCAATCCAGTAGAATACTCAAACAAGAGTGTAGACAACAAACCTTCCTAGTGTGAAATTAGTGGTCTGGAACAGAAGTGCTTAAACCAAAACTAAGACACTTTCTGAATAACAGAAGCAATAAGCCTTCAACCAGCAAATCTCAGCTTAGAAGGGTGTAGGCTATCCTCCCCTGCCATAAGAGTCTACACCACAAACCTTCCTAATGTAAAATAACTGGTTTGGAGGTCAAGTGCTTAAACTATAACAGAGAGACTTTGAACAACAGCCACAATAAGCATTCAACCAGCAGTTCCCAGTCAGAAGGGCAGAAGCTACCCTCTCCTCTCAGCAGAGTGTAGATTATAATCCTTCAAAATGTAAAGTAATAGGCTTAGAATCACAGTTACAATGTAATGTGATACCACGCAGATGACAGTGACATGTCTGTTAATCTATTCAGATACATCATGTCATGATTAGAAGGCCCTGTGTTATCTTGATGAGAATGCCCCATGGTCTGTCCAGCTGCTGTATGTGTCTGGTGAAGGTCCTGCAAAAGAGAGCATTATACTGTATTACTGTTTTAATGGCTTTGACTACAGTGCTGCCATACAATTCTGAGATGTGCATGTGACGTCTTATGATGTGCACCATATGTATGTACTGGAAAACCTTAAAAAGAGAAAGGTTATAAAGTAATGACACACATTGCAGTTCCTGACTTCACAACCTTTATAAGAAAATACACTAGAAAGTACTGTTATGATGATGTTATCCATTGTATCATTTGGTAAGGCAGATATAACTGACAGGTACAATTATCAGTTCAACAACACAAATGCAGATATACTAGGCACTAATGAATCTTTGCACCCTCTGCATCAGACACAAAGCTTTTGTATCCTTGAATCCAAAAGAGAGAAGATAGGGATATGGCACAGTTATCATCATTTACACAGGGTGCTGGGCAGGAGGCCTAGAATGACACAAAAGGTTGGTGAGTGTGTATGAGGGAAAAAGTGAAGCAGGCAGGCTGTGTGTGTTTGTAGGGATCCTCCATGTGAAAGTGCTGTGTGAGAGTCTGCATCAGCACAGCCAAGTTCAGTGCTAGCTCTATGTTTTGGTATGTTGGACAGGTGTGAGCCATGCATGGTAGATGTGGCAGTTATCGTTGTCACCTCCATGCCCAAGGTCAGATACCTGAGCATGGCAAGTGTCTGCTGGATGTCCTTCCTTTACGGGAACACCCAGGAACATGACCCCATGGCCTGCCATGTCTGGGTGTGGACAGCACACTCCCAGATGGACCAGCAGAAATACTATCACTGTGGGAGTCTGATCAGGAATGGCCACTTTGGCTTTCAGCACATGTTGTGGCTGACCTACACCCACGAGGACACTGTTCTCCTCCCAGCAGATGTTCCATCACAAACACTGCTCGTTCCATGACAGACACCAGTTGGTCCATCATAGACACCTCTCGTTCCAATGTGCCATTCATATGATCTAGGGGTTTGGTGACACAGTGGAGCTGAGTGTCCTAGTGGGCTAATGCACTATGCTGTAATTGACAGGGTCCTAGATTTGTAACTTGGCAGTCATGCATGTCAGATTGTGCCACATCCACAGCCCTGTGCATATGTCTGGAGCACCTTTCTGAATGTGCCTGTATTTCTATGATGGTCCTAAACATTATTGGGTGGCACAAGAAGAGACACCTTTAGTAGGTGGAGGAGGGACAGCAGGCCCCTTCTGAGCACCCCTATCACACCTTCTGCGTGGCACCTTGCCAACACTTTGGCTATGGCCAGACTCAACAGGCACTGAAGCCACAGTAGCCACACTTCCCTGCTCATTGTCCTCACCCTCCACTTGTCCAATATCTTTGGTCTCTATGGACTGGATAGGCATAGGCCTACTGACTATGTCTGGGGAAAATGAAGGGGGTGGCTGGATGTCAATCTCTGTGTCAGATTCAACTTCTGCACCTCCTGACTGCCTCAGTTTCACCACCATCATCATCTGTGTCTGATGAGACACTGACATCAGGTGGCACAGGGGCCACATTCCCACTGGCATGATCACCTGTGATAAACAGGGAAAACACAGGCATACATTAATACCTGCATTACTATGGTGCAATATATATGTTAAATAACTAACAGTGTTACCAGTATTATAGACAGTACAGCAATATATACAACAGGCCTAAAATTAAACATTAGATTACTAGAAATTGATCTGCAGTACTGAAATAACTTTATTTGTCTTACCACCTTCAGGAGGCCTGTGGTGTTGGATTCATGATTGTCCTGAAAGAAGTTCATCATATTTAACAGTAAGACAGGAGGTACTACATGTACTCTCAATCAGCATGACATTTTACTTTGACAAGTACATGGCTGACAACTTCAAACAGAGCTTATCACTGTACTAATATTCAATCCACCCCCCCCCCAAAAAAAGCACTATTGACACAGTAGTAACTTTTATTTCAGTTGTTTAACTATACAACAGTATTGGACTGATCATATAACAAAGCCTACCTAGAAGCTGTTCCTGGGACTGAGAAGGAGTTGTACCCACATCAAGGACATATTGTGGGCCACTGTGCTGTATGTTGTCCTGTATCAGAAGATTTACCAGGAATACCTCACTGGGGTGAGAGGTGGTTCTGCAGCAGACCCACTCCTGATTACCCACTGTTATTGGGCAAGATCAGCTGCACACCTCCATGTACCATGAGTACAGTGTATCATGTCAGTAGCCCTGTGGTGCACTTGATCATAAATAAAGCCATGGCTGCCCATGGCATTTATGTTATCAACATTTTCCTGTCATATCCTCAGCCCCCTCTGGTATATTGAGACGATACCTTCCAGAAAGGAGAGTGCCATGTTGATGTAGCATATCCAGTATTATGCTGTTTTCTGCCTCACTGAAGAGGAGTCTGCACCTCAGTGACATTTTCAGTCCTAAATCCTTTCTAAGGCCTTTGACATAGTATCACATAGTAAACTCATTAATGTCCTCTCTGACCTAAATCTCAGTAACTTGACCATTTCATGGTTTCAAAACTATTTGGATGGTCAGCTCCAAGCAGTACAATGACAGCAGGACCTTTCCCCACTTCTCCCAGTCACTCTAGGAGCTCTACAAGTATCCATCCTGGGACCCCTTATTGTTCTTACTGTTTACAAACAATCTCCATTCTTCTGCCCCACATGCTTCTGTCATACAATATGCAGATGACTCAACATTTATATGTGCTGCTTCCTCATTACAAGAACTATACACACTAACTCAAGAATCCTTTCTTTCTGTTGAGGCATGGCTTACCAAAAATCTACTAATTCTAAATCCAAACAAAACCAAACTCCTGCTTTTCCTGCCCACTAGATCAGTAGCCCCTAACCCCTCATTCAATATCTTGTCTAGCAACAATACCACTATCTCCCCTGTAACTCACACCAAACTATTAGGTCCACCGATTGACAACAATATGAAATTTGATAGTCACATCTCCCAGACCATAAAAAGTACACAAAACAATGTGTGCTCTATATCGAAATATGCCATTTCTTACTAAAAACACCAAGCCTACCATTGCTTGCACACATCGACTTTCTGCACTCTTGTATGCCTCTCCAGTTCTCATCAACCTTAGAAAGACTGGTTTAGCCAAACTCGACTCCTGCTATAACAAAATTGCTAGGTTCACCACTAACTCACCTTATAGATCACACCACTGTGCAGCTCTAAAACAATTTAAATGACTAGAACTTCCTTACCTTCTGCTATACAGTCAACTTGCCTTAGCTCATAAAATCCTACATCAGCCTAAGAAATTCCCACACTCCAAAACCTATTACACCCTTATTCCTACAACAGAACTCTCAGCTTCAGAGATAACCTCCTTCTTGAAGTAACTAAAGCCAAAAATACAGCTGGTGATTCCCTCTTCTTCAACTTCATACCAAAAATATGGAATGCACTGCCTACCCCCAGATCATCCAATTCTTCCTTTGCCCACTCTAAACAAACTCTAAAAAAATTACCTAACACTTGGCTATCTTACTGTACAAATCGTGGATAGTTCCTCTTCACAAGCCTTATACTTATTCTTGCCACTAAAAACTCAACTACTGACTTACAAGTAGCTCTAATTTTTAACACTGGCTCCCCTAGTTAAACCTTATGATTACTCACTTAGTAAAGACATGACATGTTAACACTCTCCAAATGTACTCACAACCTCATGTGTGTTGATGTATTACTTGTCTATAGATATACAATGTTACCTTAAATTGAGTGCAAATGTGTATCTTCTTTAGGTGTCATAAACTGAATCTATTTTTTCTATAATTACTTTTAAATTTATAATTTGCATTTTTGTATTTCACCTTATGTAGTTCTGTTAAGTGGTGCTTCTCTACCCAAGCCTCCACTGAAAAAGGACATGTGTCCCATCAGACTTTCCTGGTAAACAAATGTAAAAATAAATAAATAATAAAACACAACAGCATGATAATACATATAATTATCACATAACTACAAAGTAACTGTTACTAAATAAAACAGTTAAGGTAGGCAGTCAGTAGTACCCACTGGAAAAACATAAAACATACTGCAGATGTGAAATACTAACAACAGGCAGGATGCAAAACAAAGAGGGTAGTGAGGGCAAGATATCCTTGTATGTGCCATAGTGGTAACACAGTTGTGCCACCTCCCAAAAGAACAGTCCATTGTAATTTGTGAGATAACAGTAAATTCTCTTTGCTTCTGCCACCAAGTAAAGAGCAGGCATATGAACTATTTTGTCAATAAAACATATTGGAAATGCTAAACATGCATTCAAAGGAACTGTCCCTGAAACATTTGTACATATGTGTCACACAGCTTACTATTTTCATATTGTCAGTCATCTGTACCTCTGAAATAGCTTGACAAAGATGGCCATGCCATCAGTACACTTCTAACTAATGCATACAGATAACAGTGTAAAAGGCTTTGCTTCACATTATTCATTAATATATTCCAGCATATTCATTATGTAGGTAAAAATGACAGCATACCTGCTGGAGTTCAATACTCCTCTGTAAAGATAGCTTGGGAAATAGTTTGCTTTGCTGAACATGTAGCAAGCATCCTCACCATCAATTTGGCTAGCTACACATTTGCCCTTTTATAATGAAGTAGATTATTAATGGACTGCATCTGTCTAGGCTGTGTTTCAGAGATGATAATTACAACATAAATGGCCAAATTGCATGCTAATCAACCAATCTGGTGGAGCTATTCATGAAATTATAAAGCAACCATTTAGACTCCATGCTAGGTTTTCCTGTGGATTTCAAAAGTAGTGGAGTTCAGACACAAAGTCTATACAGACAGAATGTTAGGATCTGCTGCTGCTGCTTAACTCCATTTGTATGTGCTACAGGCTGCAGGCAATGCTGCTGCTGCCAATAGGCCTAGGCCGAGACAGAGAAGAGTTTTCAGACCACATTTAACCTGTGCATATCATGTATGTTGTGATATTGTAGAGTGCTACAGAGTGGACAGGGACACATTACAGGACCCCTACAACTTCTGCCAACCTCACCTCAGAGCCACCGCCTTGCCCTCTCCATGTATTTGATGTATACTCTTGCACCACAGTCAGCATTGAATTAACACTGTGTCAACTACTGCATTTACAATGTAAGTCCTGAACATGTACTGTATTGTATAACAATATTATGACATGTCCTTATATTTCATTACTTGGTACAGTAAGCAACTACAAGGTGGGAGATTTATACAAAAATTAATGTCACATGTGATAGCAAAGACTAATTTGACTTATATGTGTCCTTTAGCAAGAGGCAGGCCTCAGGCCTCAAAGGTTCACACATTGATACTTCTCCAAAGTAATGATGATCACTGCATGCTCTTAGTTTAGCAACATACGTTTGAAATGGAATATCATAACAGAGAAGTTTGAAAGTACAGAGACATAGCAATTTGCAGCTTCACCAGCCTCACAAGATGCAAAACAAGGAGAGTAACAAGAGCAACATAGCCTTGTTTGTGCCATAACAGTAGCTTAGCCTGGGTCCACCTCCCCCTTGAAAGAACAGCATACCCTTGCATGTTCCATACCAGGAACCCACCTTTGCTTCCCACCCCCAAAACAGCAATCTATGTTTGTTTGTGGCATTCTACCTTCCTTTAATTTGATGGCAACTGCATATCAGATTGTCCTTAGTGAATATCCTCACACATTTTAAGGTAAATGATATAGACTGGCTTACACACTGCATGTCTCTAGGTGCTGGTCAGATAACTGATGAATGACCAAGAAACAAAGACAGGTAAGGCACAGCTGTATATTTGCAAGAAATATTCATAGCAGGTTGTGTGACCAGAAAGTGCACCACATCCAAATAAATTACATAGAATATATTTCCAAATATCAGTACGTGCCTTGATATCAGTGTACATTCAATTTAACTTGGTTGTGTGAGGAATTACATCATGTATTTGTTGCAAAGGATTTTGTTGTGCAAGGATGGATAAGTCCCCCCTCCTGTTTTGTGACAGTGCATTCCAGTGAGAGTCGGGATCCAGACCTATGTAGTCATATCTCATTTGTACTAACAGTTTCTACTGTGTATTATCATATATTGATTTTCCACATTTCAACTAATTCTCCATTTTTTATACTTTTTATTTATTTATTTTTTTCTGTTTTTCTTTGGGTCACTGTTTGCACGATGCATTGCTTAGCACAAAGGGCTTTGGCTATGTGCATTTTGTTTGCACATAGATTGGTAGTGCCCAAACTGCATGGATGGGCCACCTTTACTTTTAACACTACAAACTCCTCTAGCTTTCTTACATTTAAGACTACCCAGTTTATAATAGAGGCACACTACAGTACAGATTGTAGCCACCAATCCTTGAAGTGCGCATATATTGCACATATGCGTGCTCCAATTATACTGATTACAGATTACAGAAGGTCATTGTGCCACTGGTATAGAGGTATGATATTACATTCCAATAATGATGAAAACATAACAGTATTTTATATTTGGGAAGCGCATTTTTTGAACCCACTACCGATGACTACCCCAAAATACCTTTTTGTCCTACAAACTACTGCATGCATACTTTTCCCTTTGTAGTTGGGAGATGCATGCTCACTGTTATTTGAGAATTTGGCACCATTGCTTTGTGCTACAGACTACTGCAAGCATAGTTTCTTTTACAGTTGGGATATGCATGCTCAATATGGTACATGTGTATGTGTTCCATTTATACTGAATACAGATTACAGAAAGTCATTTGTGCCACTGGTATACAGATATGAAGTTATATTCCATTAATGATGAAAAACCTAACAGTATTGTGTATTTGAGAAATGTGGTTTTTGAACCCACAACTAATGACTATGCTAAAATACTGTACTGCTCTTTTGTCCTATAGACTACTGCATGCATACTTTTCCTTTTACGGTTTAGAGATGCATGCCTACTGCTATTTGAGAATAGGGCACCATTGCTTTGTACTACAGACTACAGCATGCATAGTTTCTTTTACAGTTGGGATATGCATGCTCAATTTGATATAACTCTATTAAATACCCACTGAGCTGTCCTTAACTTTTAATGTTACAAAATTACTATAAAAAGTATTATTATTATTATTAAAATACTATTTAGACAGTACTTTTCTGATGCATACATACCACATGCTTTTTTCATGCTTGCTTGATGCATGGCATGGGATCGAAAATTTGAGACTCTCTACTCAGCAGCTGTGGAAAAAACAGAATAGAACACCATTATGAATACCAGTCTTGACTATATTCAGCTTTTAACTCTTACTATTACTCAATGAAATTGATACTTACACATGTGTGGGGTGCCCTCTATCTGACATTCCCTGATCTAAAGTTTGAGGGTATCCTGTTTCCTTTTCAAGAGATCATCAAAATGATGTCTGCATTGCTCACCTGTGCTGGGGATATCTGTCACACTAGTTAAGGCCCTGCAACACTATTCTAGGCTCCAGATTTATATTCTGAGCTGGAATAGCTGCTGCAGTCTGGATCCATGCTCTCTAACTAGGAGTATAACAAAATTCTTGGACTCCTGGACACCCCAACTCTGTGTCTGAAAGCACACACCCTCTCCAGAAACTCCAGACATGCCTGCCATAGTTTAAGCTCAATGTCTAGTGATCATTTCCCACCAATTACAGTTTATATTGTATTGTTTCCCATCTATTCAATGTCTTGCACTTACTGTGAATTCATTTGGAATTTACAACATTTGAAAATGTTGCACATTGCTTACTATCATACAACCACAGTAAGCGAGAGTGCCCATTGCTGGGCACCATGATTGCACGATAGTAAGCAATGTGCTACAGTGGCAAACAAAGTGATTTCTAGTTGGTTAGGTATACAGGCACTTGTGTAATTGGGCTAGTCAACTTTATCATATATATATATATATATATATATATATATATATATATATATATATATATCTACGGTTCTACTACACCTGCAGCTATTACAACAACAAGATGGAAAAAAACAGTTGTGTATCTTGCACTTTATTGCTATAATCTGCAATCTCATAATAGTAAAACAAAACTTGAACACCCTGTACTAGAACCCCATACCATCTGCACTCCACCCCTACACTTGCTGCCACGAGATTAGTGAGATGGATATCTGCTATATTAGTAGTTATTGTAAGGTTCTTGCTGTTAACCTTAGTGCAACGCTGAATATTGTGGTTGCACGATGCACAATATTAATTGAATGCATCCAGTTCATATGTGTGGCTGTCTGGGTGCTGTCTACAACCTGGGTGGTCCATTTCTCCAGTTGGTGTGCTGTTGCACTTCATGCAAACCAAGTAAGCACAGCTACACATGTTTCTGCTGAGCAGCACATCGCTCAAGTACTGGCAATTTAAAAAAAAAAAAATATATATATATATATATATATGCATATACATATATATATATATATATATATATATATATATATATATATAAATAATAAAAAAAGATAAAACAAATTAATTAAAACACAAAAGGCAGACTCCACAGTTTTGCAGAATGTCCAGATATTTGCATCATATATCCGGCCTTTTCTTTGTAAAATGGGTGGTTTATTGTAAAATCACTGAAGATTGCAGTCAGTATATCTTGCCATATACATTTTAGTTTCGTACTTCATATCTTTCAGAAAATGCATGCTTGACCTTTGCCCTAGAATGATCCACATTCACCATACAGGTTTCATGGCCAGTAATACCGGGGCAAGTCATGCAACCTTCCCTATGCGAGTCACATGTCATTAATATTCATGGCAAGAGATTGCATGATGCAGCGAGATGCGCAGTACTGCATACATGAACACACTCCATGTATGCTCTGTGTAAAACCTACACAGAGTTTATTGAATCCGGCAAATTAATTTTATTGTCTCTTCTTTTTATCCCCAGTTCTTCCCTCTGGCTAATAAATCATATGCATGGGAGATGTAAATACTGCTGTTCCCAGCTCCGTGTTCTTTGTCATTGGAGATTTACATATTGATCACCAACCTGCCATGGTTATCATCAGGTAGGCATGATGTTATCATGTCAGCTGTATCCTCATTTGCAAGAGGTGTAATTACTAGCCTAAGAAGATAGTGTGACTGTAACTGCTGATAAATGAAAGAAAAAAATCTGTCTTGTCCAACTAAACCGCTTTCTTACCCTCCCCTCACACATAATCTATGCTGTATAGTACACACAGTTTCCAGAATATACTTTGCACTGGCATTAGAATAGAACAAGCATACTTGCAGAAAAATGCCTTTATAAAGTTATTTCTGCATTCTAAAACCAGACAAAACACATAGTCTGGAGAAGAACTGTGATAGCCAAGCTGTAGCAAAGAGAAATGCTGATATAAATTGTCACTGCACAAGAACCGGTTACATCACCAGAATTCAATAAATAACACTTCTGCTTTCTGCATGCAAGCATGCATTATTTCTAATGTCCTCTCCAGCTCCAACCTACAATAAATTATGCAACTTTTTAAACAGTTTGCGAAATAAAAATTTAACAACTGTTAGCCATCAAATAAAGGCAAAACATATTCCCTTGAGGCTAGTCAAAGAAAATAAGGTTAATAAGCTTTAGGCTTAACTTGCATGTCACCATCTATAAGTGGCGTAGGAAACAACAGCACTGTCCCACTTCTCATTTTGTTTATATCACAGTGTCATCATTTTGTTCTGGTAGACTTCAGAAATTGTGGCAGCACTTTTACTACAGTTCTCACAGTTTCATTATTTTATTTTATTAGGTAGCAATTTTAGGAAGCATGAATTAGTTAGTCTTTGGTGGATCAGGGGTACCTTTTATTATTAAGTCATGAACACCCCACATGGTAAACATACACACTATTGCACAACCAGAGGCACATACACACATCACACACATGGGTACCTTTGTAAAGGGATTTTTAAATATGTCTAGTACTTTATCTGCTGTGCACTTTTTTAATTTTTCTTTGCAAAAAACTCATTTTCATTAGCTATTTGCAAATGTATAGCTGAAATGGTTTTAAGTGAAAGAAGAACACCTAGAGGTAGAGAAGGTGGTACAAAACTTATTACCCAAAATGTTAATTAATGAATGTAGTGATTTTGGCCAAACTGGTCACTAAAACTGAAATGGTAACAATATCTGGCTTACTGATGTGATACTATTTCAATAACACAGTCTGATCATGGAGCCTGTTCTGTGTATGTGGTCTCCAATTTGATGTCCTCATAACTATGAGGTGTAGCAGACCCAGTGCCATGATATATGAACTTTGGCCTCCTTTACACCCAGAGTTGTAACTTGTGGAAGTGTGATCTATGTTAGTGCCACTATTATGTCTCTTAGGCATCTATCAAACACATAAGCCTCATTAGATCATGTGAAATATGTTCTATCTCCATGACTCTCTACAGATCTGGTACAATGACCTTTTCTTCATCCAGATAAATGCCCAGCTCCAGTCACTCCCTTCTGCTCCTAACCAAATGTCATATTATGGCTTCTTAACCTTGTAGTAAGGAACCCTAGGAAAATCTATTGTGTGATCCCTAATGTCCCCAACATCATGCCTTGTTATGGTGAATCACTCTTTCCAACCCCCAGTGCTTTTAAAAACAGTCCAGATGAACACAAATTCCATCACAGTATGTCTGCAGCCAGTGTGGTGTCTTGATGACTAATAGGATATAAGCTTGTTCCCCAACCTGTCAGCTTGTGATCCTCTATATGATTCATTTTTTTTTTTTTTTTTTTTTTTTTTTTTAAGAATTGTGTCATGCCTTGAGCAAAGTTCACTATAACAAATAGCGTCAAACTGAATACAGGATATGGAACATTAACTTCAAGAGCTATTTTATATCATGGTGCCTAGTTCTTTCTCCTGTATGTAGAGAGAGAGAGAAAGAGAGACAGTAGGAATTCCTGCTAACTAAAGAAATCATTGCAAAGACATAACTGAAGCAACATAGCGGAATGGGGAATGCAGCACTTTAATTTACAGCCATGATTTGATTAATCAGACCTGCTTTATAAGCTTTCATTTGCTTGAATACTGCAAGAATACTAATTCTGAAAATGAAGAACTTTAGTTAGTGTCCTCAGTTTAGAAGAAAATGAGCCAAGAGAAGAGTTGCTTGATTGGATAGAGATGGCTAGACATATTAAGATAAATGAAAGAAGTAGACTGCAGAACGTCAGTAAAACCCCAAAAGTTAGAAGTTTGATAAAAAATGAACATAGTAATTAAGACTGTCCATAGAGATCCATGCAATATAACAGAAGTAAACAGGATATATTACTGTGCAGCTAAATTGATAACTGATGAAGTTCTGCCACAAGAACACAGTATAGTGTGGGAAAGGAAGGGAAGAAATCAAATGCCATCATGGAAGTATCGAATAGAGAAAACTATAAACCAATTGAGACAAGAAGTGTCACTGTTAAAGGAGTACAGAATAGGGAACCAACCAACAAAAATACTTAGAAAGATAGATGTGATAAAGGCAATGTACCGTATTACAACAGATCAGGATTTATCATGCACTATCGCAAATAAACTAAAAATCTCAGTACAGGCGGAAAAACTTAGAAAGATAAAGAGATAAATTTAAAGAAAAAGTACAAAATAAGCAATTTATTGATGACCCAAAAAAGTTTTATAGAGAATTGGGAAACAAGGTAAAAGGTGTTGAAAAAACACCAAAAAAAGAAGAAATAGATACATTTTGGGGAATTATTTATGAAGATCCTGTGGAACATAACAAAGATGCTAAATGGATAGAAGAAGTAAAAAAAGAATAAGAAGTTTGAAGGTGCAGGAAATGAAATGGGATGAAGTAACAGCCACATTGATTGAAATAAAGTTAAGGAAAGCCTCTAATCGGAAAACCCCAGGCTAAGATGCAGTACCTAACTTCTGGTTAAAAGTATTACCATCTTTGCACAAAGATTTAGTCATGAGTAAGAACCATTTATATGCACACCCCAAACAGACACTGACCTGGCGAACAACAGGAAAAACAATGTTCCTACTTAAGAGTGAAAATGAAAGCTACCCTAAAAATTAAAGACCAATGATTTGCCTTCCAACGATGTATAAACTCTACACTGGAACTGATGCTGACAGAATTTATAGTCATTTAGAAGAAAACTCAACTATGGTAATAGAACAAAAGGGCAATAAAAGAAAGTCATATGGAACAAAGTATCATTTGCTGTTAAAGTCATAGTGGAGAACTGTAAAAAGGGGAAGAATCAAAGTATGGCATGAATTGACTATAAAAAAGCATTTGATAGTATCCCACATTCATGGATAAAAGGGTGCTTAAAAATGTTTAAGATACACCCTACACTGATTGACTACATTGCAGTGACCATGAAACAGTGGCAGACCACTTTGCAATTAAGCCATGGTAAAGGACACATTATTATTCCAGGGATAAAAATTCAATGGGGGATATTCCAGGGTGACTCTCTGTGACCGCTGCTATTCTGTCTTGCCCTTAACACATTAAGCTGTGTACTTAACAGATTAGGCCATGGCTATAATTTGGCTCCTAGAAAACAACAGTGTAAAGACTTCTCATCTTCTCTTTGTTGATGATTAAAAACTGTATAGCTCATCAGATGAGGAACTGAAAGCACAACTGAAAGTTGTCAAAAAATTTCAGATGATGTAAGAATGTGGTTTGGTATTGATAAATGTGAAAAAGCAACCTTCAAAGCAGAAAAACTGCAGCATCAAGAAAACATCAGTTTGGGACAAGAATGTGATATAAAAGAACTTGAGCAAGAGGGAGTGTATAAATATTTGGGAATTGATACAGGATCAACAATAAAACATGACCAAATGCAAATAAGACTAGTAAAGAATATTTTAGAAGACATAGGATGAATCCTGAGGTCTAGGAACAAAATTCAAGCTATAAACCAATTTGCTCTTCTTGTCCTAACTTACAGTTTTGGAGTGATTGATTGGTCCCAAAATTTGTTGGATAGATTAGACAGGAAAGCAAGAAGGATGCCTCATGCTCACCAAATGATTTATAAAAATCAGGGTATACCAAGATTATATATTCCTGTTCTGAAGGAGGTATGAGTCTCCTTGAAATTGATTACATGTATAGATCTGCAATTGTGGGACTGCACTCATATCTGCTCAACTAACATGACCCAAATGTAGTGGAAATTATGAAATATGAGGAGAATAAATCTAAGATGCCTTCCCTACTTAGTCTAGCAGAAGCATATCGGCATCATGCAGGAATGGAAATCAAACCAGAAGTAGATAAAAAACAAGCAGCAACTGAATGTGCCAGAGAACAAAAGAAAAAATATAAGGTGAAGGATCAGTTGAGAAGGCAAGAAATGTGGAAAATGCATAAATATAGTTGCAAGTAGAGAAAACTTCTGGAAGAACCTCATGTTGATCTGTATCGAGCGCAGGAATGGTTAATGAGAGGTAAATTCAAACCAAGAGATGAAAGGTTAATATTGGTGGCCTAAGATGGTGGGCTATGCACACGTTGGTTTTCAAAGTCCAATGCACATGTAGGAGAAACTGACAAATGTAGGTTTTGTAAAACAGAATTGGAAACAGTCACACACCTCGTTGCTGATTGTGACATACTAATGGAAGGACTGTATACTGAAAGGCATAATAATAATGTGGCAAGGCTGTTGTACTGGGGACTGTGCAAATATTATGGTACTGAAGTGGCTGAAAAACACTGGAACCATGAGCCACAAAGCATCATAGAAAATGATGAAGTCTATATCACATGCAATCACCCATTACCAACAGTTCAAAAGATAAATGGTAGAAAACCGAATATAGTGGTCCATGAAAAGGAGACAAAAGGTGTACTGATCATTGAAATCATCACACCCAGTAACTACAGTGTCTTGTGTACAGAGAGGCACAAAGTCATAAAATATCAGGGTTTGCAGGCAGAAATGAGAGCAATGTGAAAGAAAGATATGCAGACAGTTCCAATAGTAGTAGGAGCAATGGGTCTTATAAAAAAGAAACTACAAGCGTATTTATATGTTACCAATGCATGTAACTCCATACAAATTGCAGAAGGAGTCATTGCTGGGCACACTGCTCATGCTGCAAATAGCACTTCTGGCTAACATCAAAGATGGAAACAATATTAGTTTCATGAACTTTTATGATACTTTGACTTAGGAATGGGGTCTATTCCAGTCATGGTATTAGAAACCCAAAAGATGTGGAGAAATTAAAAAAAAGGGAATGGGGAGTGCAGAACTTAAATAAATTAGCTACAGCCATGATGCGATTAATCAGACCAGCTTTATCAGCTTTCAGTTGCTTGTATACTGCAAGTATACTAATTCTGACAATGAAGAACTTCAGTTAGTGCTAAGTCTGTGTGCTATACTGTGTGGTGATAAAGTCAGTGTTTTTATTTCTTGACAAGAGTTATACTGTGTATTCCCATGATGTCTGAGGTTTAGTTACTAGCTATGAATCCTTGAAATATTATCAGCGCCCAAAAAACCAAAAGGGTTGTGTAAAATGAATGGTATAAAATAAAATGTTACCAAGAATGGCTTTGTAAACAGTTAAATGGAGTGTAATATTCTCCATAATCATTCTTCTGAGTGTCTGGGACTTCTAGCAGTATGAGATTGTGTATTCACCAAATATGAAAAAACAAAGAGCACTTTTGAAAGATAACAGCAAACCTTAGAACTTGTTGTACTGTCAATAAAGTGTTTTTCCCCAGAGAAGAATCACAACCTTGCACCCCCAATGTCAGTGTCTGTCCCCCAAGACCCATCTACATGTATATATATATTTGTGTATGTGTGTGTATAAATACATATATACATATATATATCTAAATGCACCTTGGAATAATAAGAATTTTCTAAGGCACCACAGTCTTAGTCTTATTTATACATTCCCCATTTTGCATTATTAGTCTTTCTGTTCTGAAGATCACAATAGCGGTCCTCATAATTTCATCAGAAATCCATGTATATATTAATCAAACTTTGCCATTAGCTGCTTATATATATCTATATATATGTCTCTCTCTCACTCTACCTATCTGTGTATGTTTGTCTGTCAGCTTCTTTACTGTAAAATGCTATAGGTTCATAGGTTGGTACTAGGCTATCAGCCCTAGGGCCTATACAAGCCTAGCCATAACAATTCCCTGGATATTTCTTCCCACAATATTTACTTCCCTGGACCCCTGTCTAGCAGGGCGACTGACATGATCCCCGGGGTGAATTTTCTATCTCCCATCCAATCGTCAAAGTTCCTTTTGAAGAGGGCCAAGGAGGCACTCTGCTTGACATGTATGGGCAGTCTATTCCAGAGTATGGGGAGTCTCTGGGTCAGGAACCTATCCCTTCAGCATGTTTTGTTCATTGTGATGACAAGGTTTAGATCCCTGGAGCATGTGATTTTGAGGGACTGGGATTTCTTTAAGTGGAGCATTACTTGCATATAAGAAACATGTGTGTGACATTAAATTATGTTAACAATTCCCTCTGCATATTTATGCAAACTTCTTCATTTTATTGCCATATTGCAGATGATCTATTACCGATGTATGACAGTAAAGTCATTGCTTTAATATAGTTGCAGGTTGTGTTTAAGTGCATTTAACAACTACTACATCCTAGGTTTTAATTTTATTTTTCCTGACAAAACCTATAAGGATGTTTCTTGTTAAAAAAAAATGATAAGGGTTACTCACCTAGATGCACAATAACGTTTGGGTACTATAAGATGGAATTCCCCCTCTACCACACACAGACACACACACACACACACACACACACACACACACACACACACACTTACATTCTGATAAGTAGTTTTGTAGTTCTCTAAACTGATTTCTGCTGTCAGATACAGATAGACATTTGTTGAAGACAGTAATGCTATAGTGCTATTTAATACAGCTATTATGAGGGTATTAGGGCTGTGGTTCACCGATCCATTACATCAACATTCTTTACACTGACTACCAATGGTCGAAATTCACAAAATCGAAATAACAGAAAAAGAAAGATAATGGTTGATGCAGGGGGCAAGGTCCCTGCACCCACCCATGTGAAGAGCTGTACCACCTCGCCCCTCCAGTAACTTATATAAACCATCTCTGAGAATGTACATCAGTGGGGAGAGGGCAAATTCCTAATTCTCACCATTTTCAATAAAGGCGCATTTCAATGCAGAAATGCACCAAACAAAACTGTCAACAAAATGAATGCATTATCTAACACAATACACATACGTGTGTGTATCTGTGTGTGTCTATATATACATCTCTACCGTGGTTATGACAAGTGGTAAAAAAACAAGTCAAATTAGGCTCTTTTTCCTGCAGAATAAGATAGTTAATTCCCTAACTACAAACTTCAACATATTCCATTTAGTTGCTATTTCCTGCCTTTTTATGTAAGTTTTAGTTTTCACCTTAGGTCATTTGATGTTTTTTTTTTTTTTTTTGCAGGTGTGATTTTGGAAAAGGTCTGAATGATTTAAGTTTTTTTTAATTAGTTAAGTAGTATTTGTGAGTAAGATATTTTTATGATAGTTTTGCACTGGTCTTCTGTGAGATTAGAAATTAGGTTTGGTGGGGGAATGTTTATTGTAGGACGTAAGCATCTGTCCTTGAAGTGGTATATGTTAGGGTTTCTGACCATGTTTTAGAGCCTGGGGATAAGGTAAGTCTGTGCAGCAGGGTTGCTGAAGAGGAGTAGACTCTTCTGCCAAGACTGCAAATGCCAAAAGTTCCCATAAGACATGAGGTAGTCTGTACTCTTCATTTAAATTTGTATGTCTAACTTTTGGTTTATTGAAGCTTTTTCATTTATTTTTATTTTACTGTAATGTCTGGTTATAAACTACAAAGGGTACAGGTAGGATATATATTTAAACATCTTGTATTATATGGACAGTTATAAACAGTAGGCAAACATCATCCAGAGTGGGGATAATGCCTCTGAAGAGCTAGACTAGTTTGCAGACATATAAGCTTTCCTGAATTTGAATTTGAGTGGCAAGATTCGCATTCAGAACTGGGGACCATTTCCACTATGAGAAATCAAGACACGATTAGTAGAGAAAGAAAATCATTCAATCACAACTGATAAACATACGCAAGTCACATTCATATAACCCACATGTACACACTGATCCCTGTTCCCCCATGTAGTGGGCATGCTTCCCACACCCGCTGATATTATATATATATATATTAGTTCAACAGCCACACCAACGGTGGGGAAGAAATAAACTCTCCAAGTCACACAGCAGTCTCATGTAAGCAGTTACTCTGACCAGCTATAATCAAGGTGTTAAAATGGTCCTTAAAAATGAAGAACAGCATATGGTACCATCTATATAACCTTGACAATACCAAGTGTTCCTTCTGTCACCTAAACTCACTACTGACATTCCTTGTTTTTAGGTACACCCCTCCTGCAATCTGCTCTGCTGAAAGGAAGCTGCAAATTTCTAGTGATGTGCTGTTTTCGAGTGTTATAAAGCAGGTCTATCCCTCACTCCTCTGAAATATGTGTATACACAAATCATAGGTTACAGAACTGAATCCCTGACTTACCATGACAGTGCTATTACTCTGAGAAGATATGACGTGCACTGCAGAGTATAGGAAAAGGAAAGGAAAGATATTTATTTGTGCCTCGTGTTACTCTTTGTCTTTTACTTTGAGAAGAGAGGAAAATGAAAAGCGCAACATTTATTTGTACCTCGTGTTTCTCCTTATCATTACTGTAAGAAGAAACGAGACGGACTGAAGAAGAAAGGAACTGAAGGGAAGGAGATTTACTTACTCCTTATGTTGCCCTTTTTCTGTCTCATTAATAAGACCTCACAAGTGAAGTTAAAGCAAGTGGATATGTATAAACAGAATAAGCTAGCAGAAGCTTGCCTCTCTGTGCACCTAAGAATCCTTGCCAGAATTTGGAAGTAGAAAAGAGATTAATGATACCTTATCCATTGCAGTATGCACTTGAATGAAGCAGACAAGTTCCTGTCTGCCTTACGTAATGCTTGCTTGGGTGGTTAGAAAGAAGTTTTGCTTACTTATGTAACAAGTCACCAAAATTAACATTCTACCCGTAAGCATGTCTGAACAGTCAGTCACTGAAATATTACAGAATTGCAAAACTATAGGAAATCCATCAGAAAGAACCAGAAGGTCCAAAAGACAATTTTTACATGCACAATTTACTAAGGACACATTACTCATAAATTAATCTACATCACTGCAACAAATCATTAATTAACAGTAGTATCTAATGGATGGAAAAAAAGGATATCTAGTTAGACACTGATTTGTAATATTCCCTCCCACCAGCTTGAACCATGGTTCATTTCTTATCAGGGATGCCTTATGTTTAGGGTATGCATGTTTTCTCCATGTTCACTTGAGTTTCTACTGTGGCCATCTGTCTTCTTCCCCACTCAGAAGGGGTCTACTTTTAAATATAAAATCCCAAAACCTTGAACTTCTAAATCCCGACATTCAGAAGTTTGAAGTTTTGGAATCTCGAAATGAAAAATAAAAAACACCTAAAATCATGTTTTTACAGCACCCTCTTACCCCCTGCTACTTAAATATACCAACTCCAAGATCGCACTATAGTGAACAGAACGTAAAGTTCCCGTTCTGCATTATACACCGATCTCCAGTGATGCAGTTCAAGGGATTTTGAGATTTAGAGGTTCGAGTTTTAGGATTTTGAAATTTAAAAGTAGACCCCTCAGAAGAGACTGGTGGAACTGCCACCAAAATGTGATGGAGGACTGGCACCTGGGTTGGTGAGGGATAAGGGCAGTCTGATCATCACTAGACTAATGGTCTTCCAAGCCAAGCTAGTGAATTCCAACAGGATAAAGTAAAAGAAAGTGCTAGCAAGTCTAATTCATTAACTGGTTCACCACATGCAGTATGGTCACATAAATATAAACAGAATATGCATTGCTGTCCTTAGTATTGGCTTCCAACATCCACATACAGATTAGGACTACATACTGTCAATTTAAAGAGCTAACTCTTTGACCTTGAAACGCAAGCACCTTTCCCATCACCCTCTCTTTCTCTGTCTGTGAAGTGCGTGTCTTACAGTGTCCCTTTATCCATGGTAACTGCTTTGGAAACATAGAACTTTCACAGACATGCATGCATGTATGAGTGCACAGGCACACACACACACACACACACACACACACACACACACACACACACACACACACACACACACACACACACACACACACACAACACACACACTTATTAGAGAAAGTGCTAAGTATTCTTCAATCCCTCATAGCTTTTTTTCTGGCATGGTAGCACTGCATTCTGCATACGACCAGGAACCACCAGTTACAGGGCCACTTTTGATTTAGCCAAATATAAATTATAACAATTGATATATTTCACTGGCAATATGCACAAGTGGAGATGGAAGCCACAGTGTGCCACCCTACAGTGCTAAATACCCCCTTCCCTGATAATAAATAACAATAATACATGCATAAATAATAAAGACCAGCCACACAAGCTTAAAAGTCAATAAATAGTACTTAAACAGAAAAGACAGCAGTGATAATCTATATTAAATGTGTAGAGATCAAAACAGTGCACAAAAAAAGGAAAATATCAATTACAGACAGAGTATATACAGAAAAATCTGATTTACAATTAAATATACATCATAGCAGCCTCTTACTAAAGAAACACTGACCCTTAATTACTAAGTTCTTCAGCTTCTTCTGAGGTGGGAGGTTGGAATAATGGTTAAGGTGTGTACCTTACAGACATAAGGTACAGAGTTTGATTCTCACATGAGATAATTGGCTAAATGGCCCACAAAGACAGTTAGTGTAATACTAATCTATGAACCTATGAACAACATATGATGCAGATGTCTACTTATAGGCAGTTTCCTATCCAAAGCAAATCTTCTTGTTCTTTCCCAACTTTTCATCATCTTTAGAATCAACTAATACATTATCCAGTCTGCATAACCAGAAAACTTCACTGTCATAAATAATGCAGCTAAACATAACCTAATCATACTCATTGCCTCTTCAAACTGCCATCTATATACTACATATCTTGCCATCATTCCTACCAACTGAACTCTTTCCTTCAAAGGCAACATCCAAGAAAAGAAGAGAACATTTCCAATGTTAAACTATGAACCTTTCTAGTTGATGCAAGCTAAGACTGCTGCACCAACCACCCTGCTAAAGACTGCTAATCCTCTATAGCTCTACAGGAACTGCTGACTGCTGTACTTCTATGGATGGAATGGCAGCCAAAAACCTACAGAAATTAAGGTGATCCAAGCTATCAGACAAAACATTCAACCTACTAGGCACATGCTTAACAGAGACAAATTAATCCTAAAACACTGTAAATCAGACATATTAAATAAAATTTGTGCCACTTGGTATCAAACAGATTTTTAGTCAGTATTTGCTCAACAGCCATATTATCAGAATGAAAAAAAAACCTTCCTGATGATCAAGTCATTGTGCCACACTGCTGTTGTCATTGAAATGTGCATCAGCTCTAAAAATATATCATTCTTCATTTCCAAGGTCTTGTTACTGTAAACAATTTTCCCAGTAAAACAGCCTCCAATCCTTAAACCTCTAGCCTCATCAATATACAACTGGAAATCGTCTGAAGAAACCCAATCATTTTTCCACCCTGCCATGCTATTAAAATGGACCCAAAGCTCCTTCCACATCATACAATCTTCTTTTACCATCATATTCACCCTTACCATGTGTTGCTTCTTATTTCCTCTCATCACGTTTGCCACTGATCTGTTAAATGCCCTACTTGGCCCTATTGTACTACAAGCAATGTTTAACAGTACAAGAAGCTGGATCGCCACCTTCATTCTGACTTTAAAGACACCTAATCACTCAGTGATTTTAGACTCTCAACTTCTCCAGCATGTCCTGTGGCAGGTAAACATACCCTTCCCTGGTATCAACCACTTGGCCCAACAATATATATGCCTTTGCGGAGCCTTCCTGCTTATCCTTGGCTAAGGGCACACCTATGGAACCCCTATCTGTCTGAACAAGTCTAGAAATGACTGTATTTCCACTTCAACTCCTTCTTTATCATTTCCAAACAAAAGGAAATCATCCATTTAATGGACAGCTTGTTTACTTCCACATACTCCAAGAAAGAGCAATTTCTGACTTGCTATACGTAAGTATGCAATTTTACTTATTCACTTTTGCTATTCAGGGACTTGTACTGTTTCTCTGAAAACCAAATGGTTAGCAAATACACTTTTTCTGTGAAATGACTCGTAAAACCAGAGCTTTCAAATGGCAACATAAGACTATTGTTGGTATCTAGCAATAAAGGACCATTTCTATCTAGCCATACAAATTATTATACCACATTTCTCACAGTAATATATCATGCCTCTCAGATAGAAAATGTAATTATCAGGTCATCTCATCTGTAAAGGTACATGCACATACACACAGTTATCTTCTTATAATGTAGCTTACTGTACAAGTCTAAAAGTGGGGGGGTTCATAAGTCTAGAGACAGAAAATCTGTATTCAAGAAAAATAAATAGGATTTTTACTGTGACATAATGACAACTCAGTAAAGGGTGACTTTTGTCCATTATTGTGTTAAACAGGCACAAGACCTAAAGCCACAGATCCCTGTATTTGAAAGATTATATCTCTGCTGTACTTTGAGCATTACAGCTAGCAACAATAGTGTTTTCCACTGCAAACACATCAAAGACTGAAAGTTTTACCTCACAGCTTCCTGTTCAGCAGACCTCTAAATTTGGTCTCACAGCTTTAGCCACTTGAAGGTGTGGCCTTGTAGCCAAAATGTTTTGCAACTGAAAGAAAAATATGTATACTTTTTCTAGTGAAATATACAGGACATTTATTTCGGACATAATGAGAACTTAATACACATATATTCTGGAGATTAGTTTTACCTGGCTTTTTGTGCAGAGTTCAGTAGAAGTTAGGCATAGTGCCAGACAGTGGGACAGCAATAGCCCCCTAAAAGGTTAGATTTAACTAGCTGTATGGAAGAGGTCATATGCAAGTTCTCCAAAAACAGTTCACAGTTCAAGGACTTCAAATAAGATACTCGGATACCAAACACTTGCATAGTGAACCAATAAAAAATACTCCTTCTGAGATGGTACATTATCTTTGACTATAAAGGAAACAAATAAATATAATGGCCATGTAACTCTATGACAGATACCATCTCCTCTAATATGCCATATTAATAACCATTCAGAAGTGATCCCTTAAGTATTTTATTTCACACATCACCTGCCATCAAAAATGATATCCACATTCTCTATACTTCTGTTGTCTCACTGAGAAGAAAAGAACATGGCAGCCATTATATTCCATTTCCATTTGCTTTTTTCCCATTTTCTGAAATTTAAGAAAGTTCAGTTACAGATTTGCTGTTCTGAACTGTTTGTAAGCTTCTTGGAGGCCAGTGCTTGCTTGGGCTAAAGGAAAGTCTCTGTGTTCACCAGTGGCAGTGGTTAACACTGAGCAGCCTGCCTGTCCCTGTAGCAGTGGTTACTGCCTAGAAGCTGTAGTTTTATTGGCCATTATGGGTCAATTCCAAATTCCTTGATCTGTCTCTCTCTTAAAACCCTGCAACTCTCTTTTTGCGTGGCCTTGCGCACAGAGCAGCATCGGGCAGTGCCACTTAAACAGGTTTAAAGTATTCCCGGCTCCACAAAGTCTGCTCTTCACTTTTTCCCTTAGAACTGCTCTAAATCTCTAATTAAGCACTCTATTTTCATTCTAAAGCTCTGCACTTGCTTGTATAAGTAATCTCATAGGTAACCACAAACTAAAGCACTACATCCTCTTATACTCCTTCTAAGCACTTGCTCCCTATTGGTTCTTTCTGATCAGTCAATAAGTAGTTCCCTATATTATTCAGGCATGTCCAAAGGTCAGTTTCGAGTTAACTCTCCAGTCCAGCTGGTGAATCTGGGAATCTTGAGGCAATGTTACAACTGCCTTATGTATACAGACCACCCTCTCCTCCTCCAAACAAGCTCAAATATATGTGAGAGATGCAACTATATAGCCAAACTGGAGGCTAAGCTCTCTCAACCCAGTACTGGCACAGCCTGTCAGGAGGAGAACGTAACCACACACACCACAAATCTAGTCTCACATAGACCTATCGCATCAGCAAACCAAACACATAAACACACAAAAACATACTCGGAGGCTCTAAATAAAAATTTTCCTAAGCAGCAGAGACGTCCAAAGCAGACATCCAAGCAACACCTACCACGAAACAATATCCACATAGCACATAGCTCACAAAGTCAGTGTGCCACACAGTCACAGCCCTTAAGGCTAAACAACACACCTAATACACTTGTAATAGGTGACTCTATTGTCAGAAACACTGACGTCCCACTCACCAGGCTGAACAAGGAGAAGGTCAATGTAAGCTGCCTGTCAGGTGCCAGGATCCGCCACATAACACAAGCACTCAGGTCACTCCAAAGCAAGTACAAATATGACTCCGTCATTGTCTATGCTGGTGTGAATGACTTGAGATGTACCTCCCTGGACTACATGAAAAAAGATGTACAAGAGCTCTTTGATCATGTAGCCAAGGCCGGTATGACCCTGACCTTGAGTAGCATCTTACCCTCACCAAGAATGATGCCACAGTATAAAGACAAAATGATCAATTTTAACAATTGGCTAAAGTATTGGTGTCATTCAAAGGGGATCCAGTGTCTGTCAGCCTGGGATGACATGCTCGACAAGCCATGTTGCTTCGCTAGGGACGGCTTGCACCTGTCACCCCTGGGTTTTCAAATACTGGCAAAGGCTCTTGCCTCCCCCATAGTGCCTTTTTAGGCAAGGCTCAAAAGACAAACCCACCCCCATAGACAACACAAAGAAAAAAAAAACTAAGGGTAATGCTGCTCAACGCCAGAAGTCTAAACCTCAAGATGCATGCACTCGAGACTCTCCTCAGTATGGAGAATATCGATATCTGTGCAGTAACAGAAACCTGGTTCAAGACTCCTGAGAGCACCCCAGCACTAATAGGTTATATTTCATACCATGCTTTCCGGCCCTAAAACTCTGACCAAACCACAAAAGGAGGGGGAGTATCCATATTTATCAAAGATACCAACACCTCCAGGTTAATGGCACTGCACGAAGCATCGGAGACCATCCATGTGCAACTAACAGTGGGCAAAACTGCCTTTCAGTTTGTAGCCTGCTACAGACCACCATCCCAAACACAGGAACCTCACTCGGCTTTCCTGAGAGCACTGGAGAATATGAAGGTCTCTCCAAACACTATTATATTGGGTGACTTCAACTACCCAAACATCGATTGGGAAAACTACTCAAGCCCAAACACCCTCGCCCAACGGTTCCTAGAATTTATAAACTCAAACGCAATGGAACAACTGGTCACCACTCCCACAAGAGGGGAAAACATATTGGATCTGGTCAACACCAACATGGGGTCTCTATTTTCCACACCAGAGGTATACCCCTCATTGGTAAGATCAGACCATAAACAAATCTCACTGGACATCCATATTCCGTCCCCACCCCTAGCCAAGGAAACCATGGTGAAGAACTTCTCAAAAGCAAACTTCACACTTCTCAAAACTGAGGTGGAATCCTTCAACGCACCCGGACCAGTGGAAAATACAGCCCAACATGCAGAATCCTTTACAAAAGCATTCTTTGGACACCTACAGGAATGCATGGAGCATGCTATCCCAAATAAAACCAAGACTCACTCCTCCAAAGGCAGGAGACCTGTCTGGTGGACCCCGGCCATAAATAAGCTATACAACATAAGGAGAAAACTACTACATGACAGAGCAAAATCCCAAAAAGGGAAGACGTCACTGATCAGTACTAGCAAGAAACTACAATCCCTCGTAAAATCATCTAAGGCCAGCTTCGAAAGAAAAATTGCACAAGACACTAAAGATAATCACAAGGCCTTCTTTAGTTATGTCAGAAACCTGGGAGGCAACTCCCAGATATGCTCTGAGTTAGTGCAAAATGACAAAAAATACAATGAACCCACAGATATTGCCAACATCCTGACAGAAAGGTTCAAGGCAAACTTCTCCCCCCCCCCCCCCCAAAAGAGCAAAAGAGCAAATGTCTATCCCAACAGAGTGTAGCCTTCTTGAGATCACAGATGTACAGGTGAGAGCTGCCCTCTCCAAAGCAAAAAACACAGCATCAATGGGACCAGACGGTGTCCCAGGCTGTGTCTTAAACAAGCTCCAAGAAGAACTAAACCCTCATATAAAGTCACTGTTCAATCTCAGGAATGGTGTACAGCAACAGTGGTCCCACTCCACAAAGGTGGTGCCACAACAGACCCCGGAAACTATCGGCCTATAAGCCTGACTAGCCTGGTCTGCAAAGCTATGGAGTGTATCATTATGGAAATCATAAACAAAGACATTGGGAACCTCCAGACACTGGATCCTACCCAATTCGGCTTTGTTAAGGGCAGATCTTGCCTCTTGAACCTGGTCGACTTCTTTGAAACAGTTACCAAAGACATAGATGAAGGGAAGGTAGTCCACACAGCCTACCTGGACCTCGCAAAAGCCTTGGACACAATACCCCACTCAAAGCTCACCAGCTTAAATATCAACCCCTATGTCACAAGATGGGTTGCAAACTGGCTCAGGGATAGAACCCACATGGTCAGAATAGCAGGTGCCATGTCAGACTCTAAACCAGTTACAAGTGGCATCCCACAAGACTCAGTCCTGGGTCCTCTCTTGTTCAGTATATATTTCTCCGAGGTACAGGCAAACACAGGTGGACTATGGCTGACCAAGTTCGCAGATGACTGCAAACTGGGTGCCATAATCAACTCTCCGGCTGACACAAGCATCCTCCAAAAGGGTCTCACAGAGATGGATAACTGGTGCCAGAGCCATGGCCTAAAGCTAAATGTCAAAAAGTGTATAGTCATCCCCTTTGGGAAAAACAAAGTGCCCACAAATTACCACATAGGTGTAATCCATTAAGTACGGAAGAAATAATTAGGGACTTGGGGACCCAAGTAGATAGCAATCTGTCCTTTGACAATCACATTGCCAAAGTGGTTAGAAAGACCTTCTATATAGCCCACCTTATCACGAAAGGGTTCACATCTAGATCAAGAGAGGTCATTGTGCCCCTCTACTCATCACTTATCCGGCCCATAATTGAGTACAATGCCCCGTTTGGGATGTACCTTACCCAACACCTGCAGCAACTGGAAAGACCCCAAAAGTATCTCACCAAGAGGATCAAGGGGCTCAAACAAATGCCCTATGCAGTTCTGCTAAAGAAACTCCAGCTCTATTCAGTTGCGTACAGCCTACTTAGAGGCAATCTGTGTCTGACGTATAAAGCCATGTCCAACCCAGACTTAATGGACATGCTTCACCTCAGGAAATCCAAATCCCTTAGAGCTACACGCTCCAGGGACTTGAACCTCAGCACAGAAATAAATAGGACATGCTGGAGGGACAGATTCATATCTCAGAGGCACCCCTCACTCTGGAACAAAATCCCAATCCATGTTAGGCAGAGACCCTCACTGACCCTCTTCAAGAGAAATCTTGACGAGTGGATGGGAGATCATAAGTTTACCCCTGGGATCTCTTCTGTGTCCCTGCTTGACAGAGGTACAGTAAACTAACCTTAAAAGGGCTACCTTCTGTGACCTACTATACAGAGGCACAGTCAACTAATCTAAAAGGGTGGCGAAAGCCAAACACACTCTGGCTAGGCTTATAAATGCCCAAGGGCAGATAGCCTAGTATCAAACTATGAACCTATAAGTCTAGTAGTCAGTGTTTATGACTGTGTTTTAACTGGTGATGAACTAATATTGCTAAATAAAGGATTTAATTTTGTGCCTAGTTTTTTTGTATCACGTATTGGTTTTATGAAGAAGTTCACAGTTGTTGTAGGGTTTTGAACCTAAGGCACTGGGCAACCAGTATCCAAACTAATGTTTCTAAAAATATTGATTTGGTACCTTTTTAACATGTCTTCTAATTTTATTCTCCCTTATTATCCAATGGTTAAATTACTTACACAAAATATCCATATGGATATGCATAACCAGAGGTCAGAGCATTTTAAAAACTTTACTTTTAATTTATCCACTTCACAACAGGCAGTTTTACACAATTTAAATGCTCAATTTTATTAGACAAGCCAATAAGGGAAGGGCCATTGTGATTTAGAAAAGGGCCAGTTATGAGAAAGAGGCCTTAAATCAATTTGATAAAACTGACTTTTATCAGCAATGATATCTGGATCCTGTAGACCTTTTTAGCAAATCAAATTGGCTTGCAGAAGGAAGATTATTTCATCTGAATTAAAAATTAGTTCATTGTTGCTTTACTGCCAGTGCCCTACAGTTTCTCATGGGATTATTCAATAGAATGCTTGTCATCATTTTTGGAAAAATCTGTGTAACTTTTATTGAAATAAGTGATGGATAGAATTCAGGACACTACCCATCTTTTTGATTGATATCAGATCTTCATTTTGAAGCACGTACATTTATGTGTACCTTAAATAAACAATTTTTGTACACCCTTATTCCTCCTGCCTTTGGTTTAAAAGCGTTTAGATATTTTTTGGAATATATCATATGGTGTTTGCTGATTTTCTTCTAACCCTTTTTGAACTGATTCTGGATGGTAATGTTTTTATTATAAGGGTAATTGTTAGCATCGCATTAGTGGTATAGCTAAGTGTGCTGCCTCTGTCCCAACTTATGCTAACCTGTTTATGGGTTATTAAGAGCAGGGGTTTATTTATTATATTAATCACAATGTTTTTTGTCATTTATGACTATGTAGTGCAGATTTTTAGATGATTTTTGGCTGCTGTTGGATTCATCGATTGAAAAGTACATTTGTTGTATATTTTTAAATTCCATTTATTTTGGGATTCAGTGTCTGTACACATATAATATGTTTACTATGTCCTGTTTGGATGTTACCAATGAAAACCTTTTACACTAAACGCTTATTTTATTTTATTTTATTTATTTATTTGTTTATTTTTTAATGGCAGTATGTAGCTGTGGTACTTTTTATATAGGTGAGACACAGAAAGGATGAAAACAGAGGTTACCATTATAGCTAAGTGACATTATGTGAATGTGAAAGAAGTGTATATAAATATACACTTAAAGATATTGCTGCTTGCTTTTTATTTATTGGATTAGACAAAGCTGATAAACACAGAATTCATAGATCTAAGTGGTCCAATTTGTTAAAAAAAGAACAACTCTGCATTATTAATCTGGGTTCCTTATATGCTCCTAGATTAAAGGACTATATTTATTCAATATACAGCTATGACTTTTATAAAGAGAGTCTGTATGTGCATTTATTTATTTGTTTAACTTGTTACCATAAAATTGTTTATTATTGACTGTATACTGATATAATATTGCTGGCTCTTTACATAGCTGTGTTTGATCTCTTCTGATGCCATAGAAGTCTACGCTGTTGCCATTGTTTTATAATATTGCACTGAAGAGGCAGCTAACAGTGCACAAACCACAGTCTGCTTTATTTATACTGGGCTTATGGACTGAATTGGCGACATTGTTTCAACAGAACTTTTCCAAACTTTTGTGCTGGATGTTTTTTTTTGGATTTGTATACTGCTTCCATGTACTTGGAGTTTTGTGACATAATTTCTTTTTGAGTGTGTGTGTGTATGTGCACACACACACACATATATATATATATATATATATATATATATATATATATATACATATATATATATATATATATATATATATATATATATATATATATAGTATAGTATATATATATGTAAATATATATATATATATATATATATATATATATGTATATGGGTCTGTGTCAGATGACCAAGTTTTCAGAAACTCAAAATTAATAGACCATATGATTGAGCATATGACTGAGTTTCTAAAAACTCGAACATTAAAAAAATACAAAAACCCCCCACAAAGTTTACCTTTTTTTACATTTTTGAAGTTGGGGCAAGCCTCCCTGCACTCCCCACCACCTGCAAATTATATATATCAATTCCAAGATCACACTACAATGAGGAAAAGGGTAAATTTCCTGATCCACACTGTACCCCGATCTGCATTCAAAAGGTTCAGGTTTTCAAAAACTCAATCATATGGCTTCGACCATATGAATTTCGAGTTTCTGAAAACTTGATTAACTGATAGGGGCCTATATATATATATATATATATATATATATATATATATATATATATATATATATATATATATATATATATATATATATATATATATATATATATATATATATGGGTCTACCTGATAACGCCGACACACCAAAACACTGACAACGAAATAACCGACACCACAAAACCGAAAGTTCAAAAACACGAAACTTCACATGCCCGACAAACCACAATCCCGACAATCAACAAAACAAATACCTTTTCCAAAAAAACACACATACAACACAAGCACATCAAACATCTTACAGATCTACACTAAACCTTACATACACAACTATCTATGCACTAACCTTAACCCAAACCTTAACCCTAAGGTCCATCACTATCGCACATTTACCTTACCCGCACCCTAACCCTAACTCACTTAATCCGCCCCTAACCCTTATGTCTGTCACTATCGCACACTTACCTTACCCGCACTCTAACCCTAACTCACTTAATCCTCCCCTAACCTTAAAGTCCATCACTATCACGTGCTTACCTGACCTGCACCCTAACCCTAACATCTGTCACTATCACACACTAACCATACCCGCATCCTGACCCTAATGTCTGTCCCTACCACACACTTACCTTAACATGGTGTTCTCAGCGTCGGGATTTTCAACTTTTGGTCTTCTCCGTTGTCGATCTTCCGGTGTCGGTGTTCTCGTTGTCGGCGTTTGAAGCTTTTGGTTAAATCAGGTAGACCTATATATGTGTGTGTGTGTGTGTGTGTGTGTGTGTGTGTGTGTGTGTGTGTGTGTGTGTGTGTGTGTGTGTATATATATATATATATATATATATATATATATATATATATATACACATATGTATACATAAATCAGGTCACATTCAGGTAACAATAGGAAATAATGTTAGTTAAGCATGTAGTTCAGTGGACACAAAGATGTATTTATGAACAGAAAATTCACACCCATGACACTCTAAAACTGAAAATAATAACTTGAAGAGATATCAGTATGAACATTTAAAATTATGAAGTGGTGTGTAGTGATAAAATGTGGTCAGACAGCAGTACCATTGTGGGTTATTAAAAAAAAGATAAAGAAAGATATAAATAGTCGGTGGCAAATTTACAAATTCTTGGGAACATAATTAAGTTCAAAGAAAAGGAATAGCAGGTGAAAAATTGACAGTTATGAAGCAATAATAAGCATTAGCTTCTGTGAAAAAGGAAAAGGCAAACACATAACTACGACAGATTAAATAAACCATCTCTGTGTAGGTAAATTGAATATATATACATATACGCACACACAAACACACACACACACACACACACACACACACACACACACACACACACATACACTTATGCACACATGCACACACACCACGCACATATGCATATTTATCTAGCTATATTTAGATGGATAGCGATATAGTTAGATACAGATAGATAGAGATAGGCACACATGTACAAATGTATACAAATCTTGAAATATCTTTATACCTCTATGCCATTTATTCCTTGGAGAATAACCAGGAACTGGGCCTCTGGTGCATATAATGCTTATGTGATAAAGAAGTTTTAAAACCTTGTAGGTCTCATTACCAAGCTTGGTTTTCTAATAGCTTATGACCTATAACATTTGCCTGATGTTCATAAAGGAGGCAAAAACACCAATATCTCCAATTTCCGCCCCATTGCCCTACAATCGCCAGTATCAAAAATTCTAGAAAAATGTGTCCACCACCAACTTATGCCTTTCTTAACTCAGACCCAACTCCTAACACCCACCAACACAGTTTCTGCCCTGGCCACAGGACCATTACTGCCTTACTATCCTTCTTAGAAACGGTCAATCGAGCCCGAGATTCTGGACTACTAGTATCCACAGTATTGCTAGATCTCTCTAAAGCTTTTGACACCATCTCCGACAAACACCTTCTCTTTCATCTCACTAACCTTCATCTCTCCCCTGATACTCTATCCTGGTTTTCCAGTTACCTATCAGACAGATCTCAAGCTGTCAGATGGAAGAACTTTACCTCCTCCTTCTTGCCAACACCCACCGGCATTCCGCAGGGGTTCAGACCCATGCTTTTCAACATCTTCATAAATAACCTTCACACTGTCATCCCTGACACAACAGTCATCCAATACGCTGATGACTCCACCTTAGTCTGCGCCACCTCTAACCTTCCTGAATTACTGACTAAAACCCAAATAGCTTTCTCCACTACTGAGAACTGGATGCACCAAAACCATCTCTCTCTCAACTCTAATAAATCTAAAATACTTCTTTTCCCTCCCTCCAGGGCTTTCTCTTTTGACAAACATGCTTTCAAAGTCCTAAGCCAAAGCAACACTGCTATAGAAGTGGTCCCTTCTGCAAAACTCCTCGGCATTACCATAGACGAAAACCTTAAATTCAATATCCACATACAACAAAACATAAAGAAAACCCACCACAAGTTAGGTATGCTCTATAGGAATAATCACTTTCTCTCCAATTCCTCTAAGCACACCTTAGCAACTACCTACCTTCTACCTTCTTTACTTTATGGAGCCCCTCTTCTAACTAACCTGCCTTCTTCTAACACATCCAAACTCGAAATTTGCTATAATAAGATCTCTAAATTTGCAACTAAATCCAAAAACTCTACTCACCACTGCCTTTCCCTACAATCTCTGAACTGGCTAGAACTCTCTAACCACCTAGATTATCTCCAACTAACCTCCGCTCACAAATTAATATTCTACCCAGATAAATGCCCAGCCTTAACAAACATCCTTCCCCCATACATCCCAAATAGATCTCTGAGATCTGAACATCAAAATTTAATCTCTATCCACAAACCCAAACGTCCTGCAGGCCAGCTCCTTCTGTCTTTCTCTCTAGGCAAAAAATGGAACTCCCTACCTCCTTTACTTAGGACCATACCAAACTCTGACTCCTTCAAGTCTAAACTTTTCTCTTAACTGTCTTCTAAATGGAAATGCTCCTGCTTTCACCCTACATAAATTCAAAGGAAATTCCCCTTTAAGCTCTCTATACTCCTTGCTCCACGCTACCCTCAAACTAATATTTTCTGTTCTCCTAAAACAAACCTAAGCTAACATTCTCTGAGCAATTTCTCTGTCTTGACTCCAAGTATGTAAATATTGTTAAATAACATGTAACCCCAGATCCTTATAGTACAGACAGTTGAAACCTGCTGCCTTGAATGGAAATTCCTGTAAACTGTGTTCTCTATTATCTTTAATTGTGTTCTTGATGCACATTTTATACATTGACTTTTCTTGACTGTATGAATTTTATATTTGTAACTTCACCTACAACATTATGTAACCTTTATTGTATCATATTGCTTATGGAGCTTTTCTCCCCGGGCCTCCACTGAAAATGGGCACTTTCTGGCCCAGTGGACCTTCCCGGTAATCAAACTGAAAATAAAAATAAAATAAATAAATATGAACTACTACTTCCAAGTTTGGAAGGATTGTCACTTTTATTCACAATTCATAGCTCCTTTTAGTGTGTGTGACCATGATACCATGTCTTGCACAGCATTTTTTGACAGTAAACACATTATATCTAATTAGATGCTATTTAACTGTAATGACTCACCAAAGCATGTAAGACAGAAAATTAAAGCAAATGGAAACAATATTTTATGTACCTTAAGTCTCAGACATCCAGGCACCATGCCATAGTACAACAAGCCTTCTATCTTCTATAGCAAATACCCCAAGGAATTCAGATGTTTTATTACAGCAATTAGATGTTATTTTCTAAGAAATGTACTGTACAAGCATTAGCATTCGACAGTCCATTACAAACATATAAATATTTTGAAGTGGTTGCTCATGTTTTCTGTCTATTCTTTCAGTGTTTCTTGCTTGCCACCCTTATAAGTGATAACGGCCTACATAACTGGCCAATTAAACAAAGTGATTCACATACAAATGCACATGGTTTACTTCGCATGTCATAGTGTATGTATACATTTGGCCTTAGACAAAAAAACTACATTCATACTCTATGCTTTTACAGACCCACAATCTGGGACATTTTTTTAATATTACTGTAATTGACTTAAAAAGTTAATAGAGCAACAGGTATTGCATTAATATGCATTTTCTGAACAATAAGAAGAACTGACTGTAGTTCTAAGTAATTTACTAGAATATGAAAAATTTTATTATGAGGGACATAGCAGAAATATGAGTCAAAAGCAGGGGCATTCTGTAAGATGTATGGTAGGACCACTCATTTGGTGGCTTGGGTCTCAGAAATGTACAGATGGCACTGTTACTTATGCTGCCCTGCATGCCAGGAGATTTTTTGTTTGCTTTTTGCTTGTGTGACCTAACTGGGCAGAGCTACTGCTGCATAAACTTGACTGCATGTAGTGTCAGGTAGCTCCTGATGTTCACTTTCAAATAATAATGCTCACCTGCCTTGCAATTACAACACTGTCTCAATCCTCTGTCACAACCCCTGTATCTCCCCTCCCAAAGTGAGTGAGATGACAAAAAAAGATGTTTCTTCTCACCACCCTACCTAGTCATTTCAGAACCCAAGACACAAACGAAAGCTTGGGTAATCTGGGTCACAGTCGAGGTTTCATCCCTGTATGCCACAAAGAGGGACTAATTTATATGCTGTTTCATTCCCACAGGAGGGCAAGTGTCAGGTGTCCAGGTGGGCAGTAGCCCTGTGAACTTTTTGTTCCCAGCCTAAACTAGAGCCCATTCATTCCACAAGGTTAGGTAGGGAATGGGTAGTGTGGAAGTCATAGATCAGCCCTAACTCCCTTCCCCACAGCAGCTGGGAAGTTTTAAAAAGTGCTGCTGTCCTTTGAGACTCCCTAAAGTTACTCTTTTGCCTGCCTTCAAAGCACCCCATGGCATATGCAGCATGTGTTTCCCATTCCTCCCATAGCTACATCCTGTGATATTTCTACTAGACCAGCAAGCCAAGAATACAGTAGGGTTAGCTTCTTCCCTGCCTCCCTCAGAATGTGAAATTCAGCATCAGACACTCATTCTCATGTTTCCAGACCAACCCTTCTAGTGTCCGAGCCTCCAGCTGATTCCTATACCACTGGGCCAGGTCAACAAGGCCTATAATTTTGTGGTCTACTGCATCATTAAAAAATACTTCATAAAATTATCTTGGTGAATAAATCATTTTTTTTCTTTCACATATTCACACATATTACCATTTCCATATCTATTCATACCAATAGGTTTACATCGAATGTTGTTGCTGACAACATGGCCACAGTATAAAAGCAGTCTGATATAAACAGTGTTACCCATGGTTGAATTTAACACACACAGTGTTTACATTTGATGGCAAGTATTACCTTCAGATTGTGGACATGGCTATGTAGATAACTGGAATCATTGTATGTCTTGGTCACCTTGCGTATAAGGAGAACTTAGAACTTTTAAATGCCATGCTTGAATACGACCAAAACAGGTTATAGTAATGTATTTAAAGTTGTTGAACTCAAACACACACCAAAACTAAAATGCGAAACATTAGGGTCTCAGTAATGTAGAGATCTGCTCAGAACAAATTATTTGTAAAAAAATAAAAAAGGGTGCAAAATATAACGATTACATTAAAATAAAAGCAGTAGCTTAAAAGTAACAGAGGGAATTGTTGTATGTAATTATGATTTCTTCAGACTTAACCTTTTTTCAGAGTCAAAGTTTTAAGTAAAAAAAAAAAACAATTTGTAAAAATATTTTACAATGCCTATGTCACAGAAAAGTGAGAAACATGGGTTGTCACTCAAATGTAATACTGGAAGTGAACCTGAAGGTAGCATTTTTGTTAGGGTAGATAAAGGACCAATTTACTTATTTATTTATTTATTTATTTAATATGTGTTTACCGGGAAAATCTGACTTGGAACAAAGCCAGTTTTCAGCAGAGGCCTGGGGAGAAATGCTCCAGACGCTGCTTGAATTACAATCAATTCATTAGCATCTCTGAGCTGTAAACTTTCACAGCTCTAGCAGCCTACACATGTCCTTACATTCAAGAGCATTTTGTCATAACACAAGCAAATTAAAATATTTTGCAGGAAAAAAAAGCTATTAAAAATGCACAAGCAGCAATGTCACCAGCAAAAAAGTCTTCAATGATAGTAATCAGTGCTCTCACAGTTATTATGTAAATATAATGTATTTATAATTCACATAAACCCAGAGTTATCGTTTTCTCTAAAGTCTGGCAAACAGGTTGTCATACCTTGGAAACTACACAACCTAGACTTATATTGTCACTACACTTTTGTTAACCAAACACAAGGAATGAAATTCCTCTCAGAGTTGTCTTTTGTCGAGGTACTTACAGAAATAAGAATAGTATGCCTAATTGTATAATTAACAATATAAATAACACAGAATATCTCTCAAGATGTGCAATGTACAGTATAAATGTCACTGATGGTTTTATTCAACACCATCTATGGTTTAATGTGATGCTACTCAGTAGTGTGTAAGCCACTTAGTTTTAAAAATATTTGCATGAAAATAATGCACATTTGCATAAATACTAGCAAACAAATACTAATATCTATAATTCAGTGAACTGTAAACGGACACTGACAATATCTTTTTCTGTTTCCCACAGTAACATTTCACATTGTGCCCCTCAATAACCTGTATCTCTGTCAGATTTTAAAATATGAATGTAAATATAAAAATACACATAACAAGTGACTGTGATTAATATTTCCACTACAGGATATTCCAGATTAGCAATTGTTACGTAATTGTGTTAACTGTATCTTGCTGTCTCTAATACTCCTATTATTAATTGATAAGTCATTTAGTTGTGGAAGCAAATCCCAAAAAATATCTGGATGCTATATGGAACTGTGGGTGTTAACTTTAAGTATGCAAAACAAAGTGTCATAGGCTTAAATGAAAAAAGAACTACAGAACTGCCTAGTTAAAAAATAACCAGTCACAATGTGTATAGCTGGACTATAGTTAATCAGAAACTGAGGTTCTGATCCAGTTAAAAAAGAATAGTTTGTACTCTAGGGATGTAAAGAACAGGAGACATTTTGTCATGCAATCTGGGTGAAGGAAAAGCAGCAACCATTAACTCATTTTCCTGGCTAATTATATCAAATAATTTTCCACCTGAGAAAAAAATCTAATGGACATACCTAAAGAGATAGAAATGAAAGCAGAGTCTGTGGGGAAGAAATATGTGTGTGTGTGTGTGTGTGTGTGTGTGTGTGTGTGTGTGTGTGTGTGTGTGTGTGTGTGTGTGTGTGTGTGTGAATGTGTGTTTGAGGGTGTTAGTTGCCACAATGTTTCTGTATTATCGACCCTTTCATACAGTACATCAGTTAGATGTCTACTCAATCTTAATTCAAAGTGGAAAAATAATAGATAAGGGACCTAAAATGTTGCCATACAAACCTAGTACCTAACTTAAGAGACAAGATAACACACAAGAAACTTGTTTGCTGAGTAAAGATCTCACAGGTTTAATACCATAAGCTTGTAGTCTTAAGGATGCATCTAGGGGAATGCTATGACCCCTCTCATAAACATTAAACAGAGATCCCATTTGTCTGAGATGGTGACATCTCATGAGAATAAAAAATATGTCATGCTATTGACTGAAATAAGCAGTGAACACTCTACAGTGATCTGACTAAAATGCCTCTAGTCATTATGAACACCCACTGTAGTATCCCCTGAAATAAAACTATTCTTAGCAGGATTAACTCAGTCAAGAAAATAAATAGGTTGATAGATAACTAGATAGACAGATAGATAGACTGACTGACACACACTTTAATAAATTTAAAAATATGTTGCCATACAATCAAAACCAGCTTGATCCCTTCTAGTGAATGTTAACAACAACAATGCAGTCCTAGAAGTGGGGATACCCAGGATAAGCACAGAGCCTTTCATTAACAGAAACCAAAGATACCAGTCATCCATTAATCACCTAAACCAAAATGCTGCATTTCAAAAGTAAACTAACAGAAGCTAATATCTTTCTTCACAATGTGTATGCAGTAAAAGTAAAATGCTTGATATGACATTGACCTTGACAGCCTGTTATCAGTTTCTTTCTGTTTTTTTCCTTTTAAGAGCTTACTGCAAACTTGTTAGTGAAGTTGTGCTACAAGCTAAAAAATCCTCTTTGGAACTGTCATTCGTGTGAACTGCAAAACACTAACTATGGTCAAATCAATTTCACAGAACTGAAGCAGGGTCTCTGTATTACCAATCTGCAGCTTACCTTAGGTTGCAGCTATAGGCACTAAAGCCTTAGCTCTTAGGGTAATAAGACATTAATTTCTAGGCTTGTCATGATGGTCTTGTGGCTTTAAACAATTAGTTGTGCTACAAAAAGGAGATATATTTGCCAACTTTTCCACCCCCCTTTCTCCCCCCCCCCCCAAAATACCCTCAAACATCACCCCTCCAACTATAAATAGTAAACATGTACTTGCTGTGCTAGGCCCACTCCTCTTTGGGGTCTACTTTTCATATGTTAAAGCCAATGTCAAAACCATCTGGCTGAGCAAGTTCACAGATGACTGCAAACTTGGAGAGTAAATGAATCTCCCCAAGATGAGAACACCCTTCAGAAAGGTCTAAAACAGACAAATGCATATTGCTAAAGACATAACTTAAAAGTCAGAGCCAAGAAGTGTATTATAGTGCCTTTAGGGAAATCAATCACCCCAGGTAACTATGTCAGCAATAAAATACTCCTAAAAGTTGATTTCAGAGAACTGAAAACTCATGTATATATTAACGTAGCCTTCGACCAAGGTAGTAAGAAAATCCTTCAAGTTTCTTAACTTATAAGCAAAGTCATGGCATCTAGGTCCAGAGATGTCATAATACCACTGCACTTGGCCATCAACAAACCCATCATTGAGTATAATGCCCCCTTCAGTATGCACCTGACCAGACACATGCAGCAACTGGAATGTCCAGAAAGGTTCCTTTCAAAAAGAATACAGGGAGTAAACATAGTGTCCTATGCTGATTGCCTCAAAACCATGCCTCTTTACTCGGTATCATACACGATGTATCTCTTAGCCCTGTTTTGATGCACATTTTGCACATCTGCAAAACGAACAGCATCAGAACTACTACATCAAAAGACCTACATTTTGCTTGCGACATAAATAGGACCTGTTGAAGAGACAGATATGTTTTTCACAGTACTCCATTCTCTGGAACAGGCTCCCCAGCCATGTGAAGCAGAGGTCTTCCCTGGCACCTATGTGTCTGATGGAGAGAGGCACTCAGCAAATCATCGTCTATATAAAACAAATTTGTGAATCGCATTTGGGTTGCACGGCTAGGCTTATAAGGGTCCTAGTGGTTGTTAGCCTAGTATGGACCTATATAAAGGAATTGCAGTTTTTAAGTATAAGGCTGAATGGAATAAAGATATCACTATATGTAGCTAGTGATGTTAAAAATAAATATCACACCATCAAAATGCTTTTAAACAACTTCAGTGTACATTAAAAGGTAATTTATCATCATAATGTTTCCAGGAAGGTCTTCTGATTGACATCAAGCTACAAAATAATCCACTCTCCTTGAACAATACAGTGACAGAAATCCAAATATGTTGATAGTCAATGTAGTTATGTGATGTGGATTTCTTTAATAAGATAAGAACATGTGCAGTAAGAAGATAAAGTAGAATTTAGCCACAGATTCAGAAGGGAGTTTAGGCACTTGCAACTGCTGCCTTAATACTTCCTCTATGAAACTTTGATACTGACATTTGGAAAATTAAAGTAAAACAAACCAGAAGTGACCAGTCAAAAATACATTACCTGACAAAACAAGAGCAGTGGATAGAAAACTAAATGATACTGTGATTGTAACCACTCCACAAAATGTTCTAACTAATTGTACAGCCAATTAGAAAATAAAAAAATAACTGCCCATTTCTATTGCGGTTAACATCAGTAACACTCACATTGGACAACAGTCATCCTACTGCACTTCAGGCAGTTGGAAAAAAACAATTTAGTTGCAATGGACTTTCCCACTTTGTGCTGATTTCAAACTATTTCTAACACCCATTTTGCTGCAATATGCAGCACAAAGAGTGAACAATTACCTAAGGCAATGTTATAATTAACAAAAATTTATAAGAAACAGGTTTTAAATAATTTTTCCTTTACAGGGCTCCCAACTAGCATTGGGCCCTAGTCAAGACCCTAGGGACCCTTGTGCTACATCTGGCTCTGGACACTGCACTGTGGCACTACATGCGTACAGAATCTTGCACACATCTACATAAATATCACTTGGTTCATGTTCACTCTGACTTGCACAGTTTTTTTCAGCATATATAGATAATGGATTGCGCCCTGATAATATCCAAAGGACAGTGGCTCTACTAGGATACATTAGTATAACTGCCATGCTAACAGGCCCATGTTATTATGATATAACACATTAGTGCCATTTTGTTCAACACCTCTAACAACTGCACAAATTCAAAATAGCGGAATTTGACTGAAGCTTGTATAGATGGAGAGCTTCACAGAGATAAGGAAATAATCCTGCCTAGTAATATTCCTTAGCAACAAAAGCAGTCCTCAAGACAGATGCCAGTGAAGATTAGGCAGCTGTCACAGCATATGTATAACTGCAAAACCTTGACACTGACATCACACAGTATGGCCTGCCTGCCTGTCTGTCTGTGACTGGTGGGGGTTCTGACCGTCAACCTAGGAAACTGTTAATAAGACATGCTGAAAGGGCTGTGGGGTCCCATAGCAGAGCAGTAACTAGAGTAGAGCAAAGGGAAAAGCTGCTCTGGGAACAAGCTGTTGGGATATAACCAGAGGAATATGTTTAAATTCATTTCTAACATTGCCTTATGAAGCCACGAAGATATTACAGTTTCATGAATGTATGCCAATTCTGCACTTGCGGTCATGGTTGAATCACTGAAGTACCCAGTGTGTGCTGAGTTACTTGTAGAAGGCTGCTTGTTACAGTACTTCAGGTTTAGGGGGAATGCCAATTTGCAGAACTTCCCAGGGTGCCATATGTGCGTAGCTATGGTTCTTTTCTGGGGCCATATGTTAAGGCATGAGTATAGTATATAAATGCATGCGGTGAAGTATCATAGCATAACCTGGTATATGTGGGGGACTACATTAATGGTAATTTACATCTCACAACATAGCATACATGCTCAGTAAGGGACATGTTTTCTCACAGGCATACAGGCACTGACATGGTCACCAACCATAGCACATTCCACTGGATGTATAAAATGAAGGTTTAACAAAGCCCCACACAAATATCTGTCCTTCTAGTAATCTCTTGCCTACAACTGCAATATCCTACATGACAAGGTGTGTCTAGCGATGTAAGCTATGGAAGTATATTCAGTTATACCAGTATACATGCCACATGAGGTTATAGAGGCATATGCCAGGGCTGATAGTAATGTCATGCATGTTCATTCTTTCAGAGGTTCCACTGGTGGAGGATTAGCATAACAAGACAAGGCAGGGCTGACATCAGTAGGGCACCTGTGGCAGAGAATGGTGGCAACATGCAAGTGACACAATCCACTGAAATACCAGCACTACCTATAACACTACAATAGAAAGACAACCCATACCCATTATTACAGAGGCTCATGTAGAGCTTCAGACTGAACCCCCAGCCTCACTATTGCATGACAGGCATCCTGTACTTGATTGTTTCTCATGGGCCTCACCTTTATCCATGACCCAGACTGATTCCTACATGTACACCACCGCTGAGGTGTGCATACCCACCACAGGGAATTTGCACAGTGGGCTGTGGATCTGCCAAGATTCCAAGTCTGTCCCTGATATGGCTACTAGAATAAGAATTAGCCAGTAGGTGTGTATGACTTTAGCTATGTCCACATCCTCAAAGGCAATACACCCTGCAGAGCTAATTGTAAATGGAACCACCTATACTGAGCCAGAAGATCTAGCAAACAAATTCAGCTCCAACTTTAGCCCCCCCCCCAAACTTCCCTCAGGAAATACCATCAGATATAACTTCCCCTGCTATCATTAGAGAATAGGTCCTTCATGCTCTCTCTAAGGCCAAGAACACTACATCAATGGACTCAGACAATATCCCTGGATGTCTTTTAAGTAGCATGAAACATGACCTATCAGGTCCTCTGGAATTGGTATTTAACTGTAGCTTCCAAACAGGCTTCATGCTTCATGAATGGGGAACCACAACAGTCATCCTACTGCACAAAGGTGAGTCATCTACAGACCCTGGAAACTACAGAATCATAAGTCTTATTATGTCTCATATGTAAAGCCATGGAAAGAAATATCATGGAAATGATCAATAATGACATAAGAAACCTCCAGACACTGGACCAACCCAATTTGGTTTCATCAAGGGCAGGTCATACCTACTCAACCTGGTTGATTTCTTTCAGAAGGTCACCAAAGCAATGGATGACGGCAAAATGTTTCATATGGTCTACCTTGATCTGGCCAAGGCATTTGAGACAATATCCAACTCAGGCATTGTTGACAAACTTAAGAGGTTAGGTAGAAACCCTTATGTCACACACTGGATAGCCAGTTGGCTCACAGGACCCAGGAAGGTAGAATTGAGGAGTCCAGCTCTACAAATAGGCCAGTCACAAGCAGAGTCCCTCAGGGTCGGTCCTGGGACTGCTCCTTTTTGGCATTTATATCTCTAAAGTCAACCACAATGTCAATGGCCTCTGGCTGACTAAATTTTCTGATGATGGCAAACTAGGAACTGTCTTTGAATCACCCACTGATGCAAATGTTCTCCAGGAAGGGCTGCCACAGACAAATAACTGGTATCAGAGCCATGGACTAAACCTAAATGCCAAGAAATGCATAATAGTGTCCTTCGGGAATTCATCCACCTCTGGTAACTATCATATTGACAACATACCACTAAGAGTTGACCTAGTAGTCAGGGACTTGGGGACACAAATATACAGTAATCTAGCCTTTGGTTATCATGTATCTACAGTAGTGAGGAAATCATTCTATGTTGCACAACTTATAAACAAAGGTGTGGCATCTAGGTTCAAGGAACTCATTGTTCCACTGTATTTGTCATTCATTAGACCTATCATTGAGTACAATGTCCCCTGTGGTATGTACCTGACCAGGCATATCCAATAAATGGAACATCCACACTAAAGGAATACATAAGTAGCATGTCCTATAGAGATTGCCTCAAGGCCCTGTCCCTGTATTCTGTCTCCTACAGTCTGCTAAGGTGAGATTTATGCCTGGCATACAAAGCATTGTCAGACCCTATTGTGATGGACCTCCTGCATATCCACAAAACAAACAGCATCAGCATTGCCCATTCTAAAGACTTAAATCATGCTAGGACATGCTTGAGAGACAGGTATTTATCCCAGAGGCTACCCTTTCTCTGGAACAGGCTCCCCATCCATGTGAAGCAGAGTTCCTCCCTAACCCAATTCAAATGTAACTTGGACAGCTCGCTGGGGAACAGGAAATTCACCCCTGGTTTGGCACCTATGTCTCTAATGGACACAGGTAGCCTGTAAATAGTTCATCTCCCAGGACCCTGCTTGCAAATATTTTACCTCATAATCTCCCATTTACACTTAAAAAAAGGGTTCCAGAACTTGTCAGAGATTTGGGGTGCATTGCTAGGCTTAAAAAGGCCCTTGTGGTCATTAGCCTAGTAAGCACCTATGAACCTATAGGTCAGTTACCCACAGTTCTGTTGCTTCCATAGGTGCCCTCATGAGACTCATTATAACCAATGACCAGTTTGCCTCTGAAAATCATGTAGTCCATGACTTTGGGTGGTCCAGATATAAATTGGTTAGGCACATGCCACCCACATTAGACTATGGAGACTGTTGGTGAGACTTCATTAGTGCCTCCTGTAGGCACATGGCCTGCCTCTCCCAGCTGTGCACAATGCCTAGATTGTGGGTGATGCTACTTCTCCAACTCCACCTCCCCTCATGCCTTCAGCCACACAGCCTACTACTCCCACATGCATACAGTTCCATATTTCTACACCTTCCGTGCCACAGACTGCACCGAGCACAGACACTATCAGGCAACAGAGTGAACACAAGCAACAGTTGCATGGTGGCAATATGACCCAAGGAATAGAGCATGTGATCATTGACTCCCTTCAACTTCCCATAATATAGGGCTACCATGTGCATCTTCTATGGCCTTACTTTGTATTATCATGCCTTAGTCATGTGTCTGTGTCCTACAACCTATGCATGCAATGATGACTGTTCCTTGTCTACATCTGAACCTGTGCAGGTATGGTGAAGTGTGATGTACAATGTGGCCAGTCCATATACTGCCCTGCATCAACTAAGTCTGATATCATAAGCTCATTTTTATTCTGTGTTGTCTGTGTCATGGCCCATAGTTATGGAACAGATGCCCCTTCTTTGCCAGTGATTCAGTGCATTACTCCTGCCTCTGCCTCGGCTCTGGTATTGCCATTGCATGTTCCTACCCCGACTTTCCACCCTATTATTTTTCAGCTGCTTTGGCAGGTATAGAAGGCCCTGCTGTAATGTTTTCCTGGTGCTCCATTTGTTAGTATAATACCACAATATGGAACATGGTGGACGCAATAAATACCATGTTTCATATGTCTAGAATGTATTGTTGTGACCCTCCCAGGATGTCTACACATTAGATGCATCCTCTCAGTAGTCCAAATGCATCCTCCACTATGTGTGTTTCTTTATAAGCTGCTGATTGATTCAGGTAGCGTCTTCTGTGACTGTGCAATCCAATCCAAGAGTTGCAGTTCATTCCATATTTTGAGCAGCAGTAGGCAGATTTTGGTCTGGTATCCCTGGTATAGATCTTCCTGAGGGCTTCCTTATCCTCTGCCCTCCCTGCCAAGGTAGTTTCATACATAGTGAAAGTTTCTTTCACTTCCCATTTCCAGGCATATTTGTCTGAGGTGAGAAAATAGAAGGCATTCATGATGATATAGAGAGAACTTAGGTCATGATTGCATATGTCCTAGTAACACAATTTGGGTCAACCTTCTGGCCTCTTTCCACACTCCAACTCTCTAAAAATGTGGTCTTCTGTATTTAGCCATCCATCATCCATGAGACCTGACCAAACGAGTGCATAAATCTCTGTTTCTGGAGGGTTAACATGGAGGAGATGACTATCCTCTCAAGCACTGGGCTCTTGAGGATCTTGCCCCACCATGAGATACCAAGTATGTGCCTAAGGTAGCGCATATGGAATACACTGAGCTGCTGTTCCTGCTTTGAGCACAAAGTCCTTGTTTCACTGGTATACAGTAATGTGCTCAAAACACGGGCTGTGTAAACCTGCACCTTGGTGTGCACACACAGCTTATTATTAGCCCATACTCTCTTTGCCAGCCTGGAAAACATTGTGTCAGCTTTTCCAATGTGTTTGTTGAGCTCACTATCAAGTGACAAGTTTTCAGAGATTGTGGAGCCTTGGTACACAAACTCATGGACAACCTCCTGATCACAGCCACTCACCCTGATTGATGGCTTATTGCCCACATTTTAGCCCATCATCTGGATCTTTAAACTGATTGTGATGCCAAATTCCATACATGCATCTGCAAAGAGAATCATGAATGACTGAAGTTCCTGCTGAGTGTGAGCCACAATTGCTTTGTCATCAGTGAACAGGAAATCCCTTAGATGCTTCCTAACTACCCTGGTCTTTGATCTAAGCCTCGACAGTTTGAAGAGGTTGCCATCCATCTCGGTTTGGAGAAAGATACCCTCTGTAGCAGTTCTGAAAGCAAATTTCAACAGAACTCATTTGCACACCAATGCACTTGACTCTGAGCACACCAGAGTACCTGCAAATTCTCCTCATTGGGAGAGGACTTGTATGAAGCCATTGCCTGTCTATTCTTCTCAATCAAGAGTGTCAGCACTTTAGTGTGGGCTTCAAACCAATCAGCACACATAACTATCTTCTTCCCAAAGATAAATATTGCAGTGTTATAGATAGCATCCCATAGTTTTTCCCATCTCTTACTGGTGTCAGTACTATCCAGGCAGGGCAAGGCCTCTTCAAGTGCCTGAACAAGCTTGCATACTTTTGAAGGGTCAAGAATGTTGCCTATGTCAACGAGTGGCCTCCCTTACCTTTTAGAGCAAACAAACCTTCACATGTGGATGTTCAAAGGTTATCATAGCCAGATGTGGTAGTGGGGTTAAGCTTTCACTATCTATAAAATGCTCTCATGGCATGCATCTCTAATAGCCTCTGACAGCCCAAGTTCAGCTCCTGGCCTTCGTAGGAGGCTTAGTTTCTAAGCCCCATGAAACAATTTGTACTAACAGGAGAAGGGGTGAAAACAGGTAAATGGTGCCTTAAAACCAGTCGCTTTGGGGAGGTGAGGCTGGTCAGCCTGGGAAGGCAGTAGCCCACCTAGGATTAGGTAAACACTGATTTAAAACCTCTGCTGCCTTGTGGCAATACCTAGTCATGGTGAAGGCTTTGGGAGTAAACTCTAAGGAAAAATCTGGAGATGGATCCTCTAAGGTTGTACTCGACCTCACTCTGGCAGCTCCTGCAACAATACTGATGCCAAGTTGTACTGGCCTTGCCTTTCCCCTTGGATTACTTCAGTGGAATGGATAGGGGCAACCTGCTGCTGGGCATCAGCTGTTTCCTCAAAATTCACTTGCCTAGGCTTGCACCCTGGACAGGACACTCCAGCTATGTTTTGTGAGCAGTGATACAACATAGGATGCAGAAGTTACCAGTAATAAGCCAAGGTATAGAGTGAGGTTCTAGGGACTGCTTTCAATGGTGAGAGAGATCTTCTGATCTCATTGGGCAGCTACCTCCCACCCTAACTTGGGCAGCCCTCAGCCAAATAAGTGCTGCCTTGCCACTGCCCACTTGCTTCACTGGGTGTGCGGGGCTTAGGGAATGCCCATCTGGTGGATCATTAACCATATACCAAGAAGAGCAAAAAAGCAACAAAATAAACCAGCCTTTAGGCTGGGCATACTGAACATAAGGATGATGATGTCCTGGGCATTACAGATCACCTGGCAGTGCACAAAATGGAAGCCTCTTCTGTCGATGTGTCACAGACCCATTGGAATAGCTGGTGCCTTGACAGCACCATTTATTTATTTATTTATTTATTATTTATTAGCATTTGATTACCAGGATAGTTCACTGGGCCTGGGGAGCCCTTTTTACTGCAGGCCTGGGGAGAAAAGCTCCAAGAACACATTACAAGCATGAACAATATGTTGTACATAACATTATAGTATTCATACTTCAACAGTTAAAGAAAGTATATAGAATTAAAAAAGCAAAAATAACATAGCTCATTCCAATAAGGACATACTTTTACAGTTTAAGAATGATGTAAATGTACATATGGAAACAATATCAAAAATAGCATAAGTCAAATTCAGCAAGCACGTGTTAGGTAGTTGGCATAAACCATCATGGCAGTATATCTAAAATAAAGGCAAATGAAATGAATGAGTATAATTAGAAAGATGAGGTCAGGTCTTCAAAGAGGGAATAAGGAGCAATTACAACACTACAGAGAGGATAGGTAGTTATGTAAGAAAGTTTTAAAGGTTGAAATGTTATGATTTGATCTGAGAGTTAAATGAAAAGAGTTCCACTTTTTGGCCATGGTGTGGCAGTAAGGAAGCTGGCCAGCAGGGAGTTTTGGTTTATGGATTTGTAGTAGAAGATGATTTTTGGATCTAAGGGATCTATTGGGTAGGTAGCTGGTGAAAAGGGAAGATAGGGAGGGAACAAACAAAAAGGCAACGTGGTATATCAGACCTTCCAAATTTATTGTTAGCACTTTCGGGCATAACATTGTACAACCTTCTTCAGGTTTTTTGACTGAAGAAGGTTGTACATTATTACACCCAAAAGCGCTAACATTAAATTTGGAAGGTCTGATATACCACATTGCCTTTTTGCTTGTTCTTTGCAGTTTGTTTTTTTGTTTTAAGATAGGGAGGGACATAACAATGGTTTTGTGTATAATTTTGTGAGCTATCATTAGTTGTAAATAGGAAAGATAGTGTGGGAATTCTAGCCAGTTTAGAGTTTCAAGCTTTACAATGGTGGGTAAAGTAGTTCAGTAGTTAAAGTAGTTAGTAGTGGTTAGTCGCTAATCGAGCAATTTTTCTGTAGTAGGTTTCTAATTTGGACTTTAGATTGGAGGTTAAGTTTGTAAGTATTGGAGCACTATAGATTAGAGATGGGTGAAGACAGGTGATAGAACGGGTCTTTTTTGTAGCGGTGGTAAGGAATTGCTTGTGTCTGTATAGCAAGCTCAGTTTTTTATGAGATTTGTTAGTGTTATGATGGACATGGAGACTGAATGTGATGTGTTTATCAATTGTAACACCAAACAGTTTGGTATGGGAGACTAGTTCTATTGGTGTTTTATTGTGGGAGAGTATGGTGAGTTGTTTCTTGTCCAGTGGGATGCATGGCTTAGGGGAAAAACTCATGGATTGGTCTTGTTAGGCTTGAGCAGTAGGTGAAATTTGGAAAGCCAATTTTTAATGGAAGAGAATACCAGTTGAGTAAAGTGTTGGAGCCTGGAAAAAGAGTCGGCAGTGCAAATGATTGTAGAATCATCGGCATATTGAATAAGGGAGCCATGGGTAAGAGATAAGTGAAGCTTATTAATAAATATGCTAAAACGTAGGGGTCCCAGTATGGAACCTTGGGATACCCATGTGGGATTGGGAAGATAGGAGGAGAGAGAGGAGTTCCAGTTAATAGCTTGTTGTCTATTTGATAAGTAGCTTGAAAACCTATTAGTGAGAGTTGGTTAAGAAGAAGGGGATGAAAAATGGTATCAAAGGCTTACCAGCATCCCTAGCTTTATTGACTGTGTCCATGAAGGATATGATGGCAGTCATAGTGCTATGGTCTGGCCTAAATCAATGTTGGATAGGAGACAGAATTTCATTGCTGGTAAGAAATTGAAGGAGTTGAGTCTGAATACATTTTTCAAGAATTTTAGAGAGTAGGGAGAGAATAGTGATTGGACAATAGCTGAGGAGATCCGTAGGGTCATCACCTTTATGGTGGAGGTGTATAATATGTGCCAGTTTCCCAGTTTTTGGGATGCAGGATACACAGATGGATTAGTTTATAAGAATGCTGATGGGGTAGGCAATAGCATCTGCAGCAAGTCTTAGGAACTCTGTGGGCAGAACATCTGCTGCATTGGGGCATGGTTTAAGTTTGAATAGTAGGTGTTTGATAGTTTTGGGTGGCCACGGTGGTGCAGCAGTTAGCATTGCCACCTCACAGCAAGAGGTTCTTTGGTTCAATCCTCAGCTGGGGTGTCTTCTGTGTGGAGTCTGCATGTCCTCCTTGTGGTCGCATGGGTTTCCTCCGGGTGCTCTGGTTTCCTCCCACATCCCAAAGACATGCTGTAGGTGGATTGGACACTCTAAATTGGCCCTAGGTGTGAGTGCGTGTGTGTGCCTTCTGTGGAAGGTTGGACTGGCAACTCAACACTGTAAAACTCCACTGCCAATCATGAGCAGACAGGTGACTAACTGTGGTAACACCTAACTGGGAAAAGCCGAAAGAAGAAGAAGAAGTAGGTGTTTGATAATTGAAATGGGTTTTAAGGAAAAGGAGGGTGTGTAGAAGTAGGAGAGGTCAGAGGAGTCATGGTGAAAGGGCTAGAGAGGAGTGTGTAAAGGAAGGGGGGGAATGAAATGAAGTAGTGGCAGGTGAGCATGAGTCAGTATGTTGTTGGGTAAATTTCAATATAATATTGGATATGGTGTTAATGAAATTGTTGTTGAAAGTAGTGGTTATACTGGAGTTGTTATTGTTGGGAAATTAAATGGATTTCATTTCATGCCTGTTCAGAATTTATTGGGGTTATTAATATTGTAGGACTGGAATTTTAGGTAGTACTATTTTTTCTTTGGTTATTTGTTTTTTATGAGGTTGCAGAGTTGCCTGTAATTTTGTGTTGTGGTAGGATGTCTATTTTTTTAGCCAGAGTTTCCATGCTTTGTCTCTGTTTTACATTAGTTGTTTTGTTGATTATGTTAGGCAGGGGGCTGGATAAACTTTAACTCAGAGGGTGCAAGTTTATTAAGGTTTTCAAGGAATAGGTTATTAAAGCATGTGATAGAATAATCTAAAGGGATGTTTTTTAGAATGTTCCAGTTTATATGTTTTAGTAGGTTGATGAATGTCTGGTGGTCAAAGCTGGTTAAATTTCTGGACTGTTTGTAATGGTGTTCTTTTGGATGGAAGGAGATGTTCTGATGATGAAAGCAGGGAGATTGAGATGGTTCCTGCTGAAGAGATTTTTTGGAGGTGTCACTGACCAGTATCCAATCAAGGGTGGATCCTTCAGAATGAGATTTGTTGAATATAGTGGGAAAAGTAATTAGCTGGGTGAAATTGAATAGATTTAAATTATAGGAGGGATGGTTTGCGCAGATAAGGGAGCAGTTGATGTTTACATCTCCTAGAATGATTATTTTGTTTTTCATTGTACTGGAGATCCAGGCTAGGACATTCTTAGGGATGGGTATATTGTTGCCTGTTGGGATGTAAATAATGACAATGCATATTTTCTTGGAGGTATTGATCTTTAGATAAAAGATTAGAATTTCAGCAGTGTTGAATTTTGGGATGGAATTGGAAAAGGGGGTTATGTAGTAGGAACTAGGGTAGAAGAGGGCAATGCTACCATCTTTTTAAGCTGTCTGTCTAGTCATAGGATATTGAAGCCTGGAAGGAGAAATTCAGAGTCATTTATGGTTGGCTTGAGCCAGGTCTCATTGGCGGCGATAATGTCTGGTTGGCAGAGGGAAGTCCAGGCATGGAAGTCAGTAGTTTTTTACGAATACTTTGGAAGTTGAATGTGATTAGTTTTAAGAATTTGTAGGAGGTAGATTGACTAGCAAGGGTGACTGAGGTGGGACCAGGGTTGGGAGATTTGTGCAATCTATTGCTTGCAGGACCTCAAGTAAATGAGCTGTTTCATAAAAAGGCCAACATGGTGTTGATTCTCAACTCCACAGTCCTGGGGAACCAGGCATGATTCTCCACATGCAAGGAACTGGTTTAGGATTTATGAAGCTGGTACCTGCAAAATGTGTACCCCATATGTGACTAGAAAGTGTCAGTATCTAAAATGGTCAAACTGATGTGCTGTACTGTACTATAATGTAATGTACCATAAGGTTCATAGGTTCATAGGTTAATACTAAGCTAACTGCCCTTGCAAGCCATTTTAAGCCTAGCCAATTGTCCCTTGTGAAACTCAAACCTTGTACCTTGTGTTTGCAAGGCAAACACCTTAACCATTAGGCCACCCTAAGGAGGATAAGCTCAGAATGGCAAAGCTTCAGTAAGTTCTTCCAGTTCTCTTAAACCAAGGAGAATGACAGCTCTGGAACTCAGATGTTTATGACCTTGTCCCTGACTTTTGACCTCACAGTTACCATCTTGGATTTCAAGTTTGGAAATAGTATTTTTAGTTTTCATTCCTTCCACTGGAGGGAGCTGCAGCTTCCGGATCGGTCATCAAGGGCATAATTTCAGCAGCACGCAGGTTGAAGAAAGTTTATAGGGTGATAGTCTGAACCTAGTGATTCCATTCACATGTTCAGTAATGTTTGTAATCAAAGTAAAGGGTTAGACTCTCTGGTCCCAGCTCTAAGGGATACTTTTGTAGGATTATCCATGTATTCTTACCTACAGAAAAAACATTCTGATGATTAGTGGTGGATATGGATTTTGTCTTCCACTGAGAAGTGAGTTCATTTCTCAGGGACGTCCTTTCTGTCAGGGCTGGTTTATATTTCAACTGATATTATGGTGTCTCAGCATGCAAGATTTTATATTAGGAAATCCCATCATTATCTGTGAAACTTCTGTAATTATACTGAACAAGGAAAAAGTAATGACTAGTTGCTTAACTGGAGCCAGGATCTATCAAGTTACACACACACTCAAGTCACTACACTCATGTATGATTCTATCATAGTCCATGTGGGCATTAATGGTGTGAGATGTATCTCCCTGGACTATATGAAGAGACATTATTGCTCTCTCTGAATATGTGTAAACATACTCTGCCTCAAACTCGCAGGCACAATGATCCATGGACTTTATTAACACAAATACCCTTGATCAGATAGTGCGCATACCCAGCAGAGGTTCAAACAGACAACAACTGGTACTCACCAATATTGGATAGTGCTTCATTTCCCCACCCCAAGGGTCAAATACTCACTATTGAGATCAGACCACAAAGCTGTCTCATTCAAAAGAAAAATCAACTCGGTAACCCTAGAAAATCCTGTAACAGTTGGGAACTATTCCAAAGCAAACCACATCCTATTATGCGATAGTTTGTCAAAATTCAATACCCATCATAACCCTGAGTTCACAGCAATCTATGTGCAATTGTTCGAAGAGACTGTCTAGAACCAAATAAATGGCTGTATAGAGGGTGCTGTACCTACAGGAAAACAAACCACACTGGTAGAATTCTAACCTTAACAGGGTATATAACAAAAGGAGAGAAGTGATTGCTAAATCAGAAAGAGCAACTCTCATAATGATAAGATATCTCTAATTAAAAAGATAACTAAGAAGACTAATTATGTTCAAAAAGGCCAATTACAAGGTCAAGATATCCTCACAGGCTACAAACAACTACAAGGCCTTCTACAGCTACAAAGAAAACTTCAATGGCAGCACACAACAGTGTGCAGAACTGGTGGTCAGTGGTGCCACCTTCACTGAGCAGAGCAACATAGCCAACCTGCTAGCTGACATAATCAGCTCAAACTTTGCCCCCTGATCTCTCCCCATGAAATAGCTACTAGCATAAGCCCCCAACTATTAGCAGAAAGCAGGTCCTGGCAGCATTTGCTAAGACCAATAACACAGCCTCAATGGGTCCTCCTAAATAGCTTGAAACATGACCTATCATAACATAGACAATGAATGATGTCAAAGCTATGGACTAAAACTCAATGCCATGAAATGCATGATAGTGCCTTTTGGGAAAACAGTCACATAGGCTAATTATATCAGCAATGAGACAGCCCAAAGAGCATGCCTCTCAACTGTCCAGATTTTTGCCTCATATTTTTGGTTTGTTCTTCATAAAATTTGAGGTTTTCTGGATTTTTGTGACAACTCATTGAGGACTGAATTCAATAAATAATGACATGTATTTGAGTTTCCGACTTCTTATCCTTCAGAAAATATATGATAACACAAAACCTTTTATCCTTGCAACTTTCTAAGTTTATAACAGCAATATTTAAAAAAAAAAATGTTCCTATTCTGGGGGCTATACACCCTCCCAATATTTTGGCTTTGTCCAGATTTTTTGTTCTAAGAGGCTGAGAGCTATGTCTAAGAGTTGAACTGGTACTAGGGAACTGGAAACATACGTAGAGAGGAATCTAGTCTTTGATCAACATGTGACCAAGGTAATCAGAAAATCATTCTATGTTGCCCAACGTGTAAGTGAGGGCATGGCATCTAGGTCCACGTCAGTCAACGTGCCACTTTCTTTAGCCCTTATCAGACTCATCATTGAGTATAATGCCCCCTTTGGTATATGCCTTACCGGACACATACAACAGTTGGAATGCCCAGAAAGTTTCCTAACCAGGATAATCCAGGGTATAAACACGTGGTCCTATACGGATTGTCTTAAAGCCCTATCTCTCTACTCGGTGTCCTACAGGTTACTTGCAGGCAATCTATGCTTGGCATACAAGGCATCCTCCGATCCCACTCTGATGGACCTTTTGCACAACTGCAAAATGAACAGCATCAGAACCACTGGAGCCAAGGATTTAAATTTTGCTTGTGACATAAAAAGAACATGTTGGTGAGACAGATATGTGTCTCAGAGGATACCTATGTTCTGTAACAGGCTCCCCATCCTATGATGCAGAGTCTATCCCTAACTCTATTCAAGTGTAAACTTGGCCCAGAAATTCATCCTGGGTCTGACCCCCATGCCTCCAATAGGCAGAGCCAGACAGGAACTCTGCCAAGACTAAGATAACCTTCCCACTTAACCTTCAGAAACTTCCTAACTGACATACCCACTTCTAATATATGTCCATTATTACATAGGGACACAATCATGTTTGGTTGTGTGGCTAGGCTTATAAAAGCCTTAAGCCTAGCATGTGCCTATGGACCTATGTACTTTAAACCTAATCCAGACATAAATATTCAAGTGGTGGGACCATCCCCAGGTCAATTTTAAAGTGAATATTCACTTCATAAAACATCAGGATATATGAAAAGGCAGGGTTCTTTGCTGTTCACCACTGTGATCAGGAGATGTTCATGTGAACTGTTTGCTTCAACAGAAAAAAATGTTATCCCAAGTTTTGAACCAGATGCTACAATGCTCTGTCGAGAACCTAAGGAGGCAAACCCCTTTATCTATTCTATTTTCTAAAATATCTGTCATTTAAAAAGTCCTGCTAAAACCTTGACAGAAAAGGCCTAGTTGATGTTTATTGTACAGTCTGGTTTTGAATGTCTGGCATTTACCCCACACAAGGAGATAGCACATTAGTTCTTTCAATTTCCACTCTCGGAGTACCTGACATTTAAGCCATAGCAAAGACTTCTACATGGGTTACTGGAAAAGGTCAAAGAGCAGGAAAGCCTAGAATACAGGTAAACCCCAAGCCTTCTTGTTATATGTGTTAGAGATGACAAGTGACATGGTGCCAGAAGTGGCATGTCTAAAGGGCATGGAGTCAGAACTGGCATATCCAAAGGGCATGAAGGTAGAGATGGCTTGGCTAAAACGACCAGAGGCACTTGCTTAGGGCTGGAGGAATATGGACGAGCGGATCATCCCTAAAATGGGTAAACTTCGCAAAACAGGTCAGAAATGAATTTCAGATATTAAGACTTACTCAGCACTATTTCTTTTCATAAAATATAAAATGAAGCATACAGAATGTTATAAATAATATTCACATAAACCAGTATGTATGATATTGATAAAAATATTCAAATTACTATGGAAAATGTTTGAAATAAAGTCCGAATTGCATAAAATTAATAAAATAAAGGGAAACAACTGCATTTTCGCAAAGCAAGTATTTTCATATTAAGCAAAGCTGTCTAAGTTATCAGAAGTGTAAAGTGTTTGCATGTTTGTGCAGGGTTACAGTAAAGCTGTTTTGCAAAATACAGCCATTACAGGGCATATTTCACAAAAGTACAAACATTACAAAGCATATTTCCCAAAGTACAGTATTTTGAAGAGTTTATTGTGCATTTGAATGTTGTTACAAACTCACAGAAAAGTTTGTTCATACATTTATTTATTTGACATTTGTTTACCGGGGTGGTCTGACTGGGTCTACAGAACCCATTTTCAGCAGAGGCCTGGGGAGAAAAGCTGCACATGCAGTACAATGCAAATACAGTATAATCCAATACAATAAAGATTACATTAGAAATACTAAACAAAAAATAAGTTGAAAGAACAAACCGCAACAAGATGTTGTAATATATTACTACACATCTAAACAGTTCTGTACAGTTAAACATTACAGACGATAATAGTCATTCTCATCATACATGATGTAGAAATAGCAGCCAAAAAGTTAGTGATGCAGACAGATAGTGAGAGAGAGTTAGGGAGGATAGAAGCAATAAAAGCCTGAGCAGCAGCTTAAGAATATGGTATAGAAGCAGAGAAGGAATTAGGAGAGCTTTAGGATCTTGCAGTTTGTGAGGGATTGAAATGTGAAAGAAGAGGAAGATCTGAGCATTAGGCAGGTTTTATGCAGGAGCAGAGCCATGTATTTTTGAGATGTTTTTTTAAAGAGGCTTTGAAATGGTTTAGGCCAGGAATAAACCTGGTAGTGAATTCCAATGTATAGAGACAGAGTATGAATACAGAGAGTGACCAGGTTTTCTTGTAGGTTTTGAGATAGCTAAGACATTTTTGTTTTCTGATCGTAGGGATCGATTTGGTGTGTAAGGTGCGACTAGATTGGCTAGTGCAGGGCAGGCAGTAGGCTTGAAAATAAGGTTGCGCAAGGTGGATAGCTGAATAAAGGCAAGTTGGTTGGGTAGTTCAAGCCAGTTTAATTCTAGGAGTGGTTTATAGTGGCGTGTGTGATATTTAGAGTTTGTGGCAAACTTTGCAACTTTGTTATAGCACTGTTCCAAATTGCATAGGGTAGAATGTTCCAAGTTAGTTAAGATAGGGGCACCATACAGAAGAGAGGGAAGTAAAAATGTTTTTGCAAGAGTAGTTTTGGTTGCTGCAGTAAAAAAAATGTTTGTTTCTATATAGGAGTCCCAGTTTCTATGATTTTTTTAATATTTTGCTGTATATGGGGGTCAAATTAAAGTTTATTGTCAATGATAACACCTAGAAGTTTGGTTTCCTGCACAATTTCTATGACTTTGTTGTCAGATGCAAGGATGTTAAAATGATCAGTGGCAAGGGAGGTATTTTTGGGATGAAAGAGTACGAGTTTTGTTTTCTTTGGATTAAAAAAGAGTTGTGCATTTCTTAGCCAAGATTCAACTGCTGTAAAGGACTGTTGTGTCTTATAGTAGTTCTGGTAGTGACTGAGCAGTGCAGATTATGGTGGAATCATCAGCATATTGAATCAGGGTCCCAGGGTGAGAGGCAGTGTGAAGGTTGTTTGTGAAAATGCTGAAGAGTAGGGATCCTAGGATGGAGCCTCGGGGGACTCCAGTAGGGTTGTGGATAAAAGGTGAGAGTTTGTTGGACTATTTCACTGCTTATTTACAATCCTTGAGGTAGCTCTGTAACCATTTTAGTGTGTTATGTGAGAAGCCTAAGTTAGACAGTGTGTTCAAAAGTAATGGGTGAGACACTGTGTCAAAGTCCTTAGAGAGATCAAGGAATACTGAGGCTGTATAGCATCCTGCATCTCTGGCCTTGTTCACGGTGTCTGTAAAAGATAATAGGGCTGTAGCTGTGCTGTGGCTAGGTCAGAAGCCATGTTGGATTTTGGTTAAAAGATTGTTTTGCAGTAGATATTGCATTACCTGCTGATGGATACCTCTCTCGAGAATTTTGGATATGGGTGACAAGAGGGATATAGGACAGAAATTGGATGGATCAAAAGAGTTGCCTCCTTTGTCGATGGGGTGATATGAGATTGTTTCCATATGGTAGGTACTTCTGATTCGGCTAAAGACCTATTTATAAAGATACTGATTGGGTAGGCAACTGAGTTAGCAGCCAGTTTGAGGTAGTATGGGGAAAGATTGTCAGCTGAAGTAGAGCAGGGTTTTAGTTTTTGTAGCAGTTTCTTAATGGTGTCAGTGGGTATGGGCTGAAATGAGAATGAGGTTTGTATGACATTTTGTTGAGTATGGAGGTTAGTAATGACAGGGTTAGAAGTAGTTGATGGCCTGGGGTCGGTGTCTGAATAAGTTGAAGGGTTAGGGGGTTCCAGCATTAGGGGTGTTAGTAGGTCTGAAATTGATTTTATGAAGTCCTTGTTAAGGTTTTCAGGTATTTGTGATGGAGAGGTATCAGGTGATAGGGTGTGTTCTCCATTTCTTCCAGGGTTAAGTAGAGAAGATATGGAGTGCCAGAATAATATGACTTCTTATCTCTGTTGATTAGTTTTGTCACTTTCTTACATAGTGTTTTGAAATTAATACAATTTGTTCATTTTTGCTTTGTTTCCAGGTTGACCAGGCTAGGTCCCTTTGCTTCATCAGGTGTTTACGTTCCTTAAAGAGCCATGGTGCTGAGTTCTTTTTGATTCTTTTCATACAATTGGGAGCTAGTGTATGTGAAGGAAGGTGTTATTAAAGTATAGTACAGCATCATTAAGGGGTAGTTGTTTAAGGGGTGTCCAGTCTATTTCATGTAGGTGATTGTTGAGTTTATGATGACAAAAATTCATTGAGTTCCTAACTGCTTTTATAGTGTGTACTCTTAGTTGTTGGGAGTTTGTTCTAAAGGAGTAAGCTGGTAGATGATCACTCAGGGAGCTAGTCAGTGTACCAGAAGAGGAGTAATTAGCAGGGTGGGATACTAGAATCCAGTCTAAGGTAGATTGGCAGGCAAAATCTTTGCTGTATCTTGTTGGAGCATTGATAAGCTGAGAAAAAACATACAGATTTATACTGTTTGTGGGGGAGTTGGAAGCTATGGTTTACCAGTCTATATTTACGTCTCCTAAGATTATTGTTTCAAGGTTTATTGTTTGGGATGTCCAAGATAAAATATTTTCCAATACTGGTATATTGTTACCTGGTGAGATATATATTACTATTATGCAAATTCTTTTTGCTATATTAAGGTTCGAAAAGGAGATTAGTACCTCAACATTGGAAAAGATGGGTATATTACTGGTATAGGGTGTGATGTTGAGTGTAGTGGGATGTAGAAGGCATATCCCTCCCACCTTTTTTTAGATCTATCTCTTCTGGTTATTGCAAAGTTTGGCTGTATTATTTCTGAGTCTTTTACATTGGGATGTGGCCTTGTTTCAGTAAGGGCTAGTATGTCGGGTTTATTTTGATCAATCCTGGCATGCAGTGGGGCTATTTTATTACATATACTTCTAAGGTTAAGTGTAAGTATGTTTTTGGGCTCACTCTTGTGGTTAGGATTAGAGGGTGGGCCAGGGTTAGGATGTATGTCTCCACATTTGAATAGATAGGTAATGAGGAATGCGTACCATGGGAAGTGTTTTTATTCCTAGGTGAGGGTACTGGTGGAAGTGTGGTTTCATAGGAGGTGAGGAGACCAGTTTGTGGCTTGAATGAAACGGGGGGTATAAGAGAAAAGCTGGGAGGAGATACGTGAGAAGCTGTGTTGTTTATTGTGGAGAGGGTTGGAGGAGGTTGTTGTGTACTGGTGTGTGGGGGTGTGCGAAGGTATAGCTGTAGGAGGTTGGGAATTAAGAGTAAAGAGGCTGGGCAAGTTAGGAGGAGCATGTCAACTATGATAGTGAGTTTAAGAATAGTAACAGTGGGGTTTGTGTGTTTGAATGTAGTACAGGTGTAAAGACTGTTATCATGTGATATGTGTGCAGCTGAAGGTAAGGCTGGAATGTTTTGACTTTAGAGTGGGCTTTGATAATGTGATTAGGTGTTTTACCTTGCAGTTTGTGATAAGGATGGGTGGGGTTGATGTGACTGGTCAGTGGTAAAATTATGGTGCAATGCTAGTTTGTGTGTATAGCAGAAGAGAAGGTGGTAAGCCTGGGGTTAATTTAAAATAGTTGGAGGTGGTGATTGCATTGTGATGGTAGAGTAGAGTAGGATGCAAAACTGTATAGTAGTGGGCATGTAAGTTCAAGGGGATGGATGTAAGGGAGAGCAGATAAGTTTGGCTAAATAAAAGAAAGTAAGTTGTGCATGAAATGTGGGTGTGGACAAGGTTGGATTGTATGTAATTGGATCACAGGAATGAGGGGGAGTGGTTTGCTTAGGATATGAGTAGAGGTGCTGGGGGAGGGTGAGATATGGGGGAAGGGCCAGGGAGCAGAGTGAGCAGAGCAAACAGAGTGGAAAAAACCCCACAGATGGTTTACCACCATGAACAAACAATTCGTGAGGTAGGATGTTCATGGATACAAAAGACAAGTTGTCTGAACTCTAAATACTTGTCTTGAGTCCCTCCATCTAATTTTATATTTATGGGCTAAGTGTTAATGTAGCTTTACCTTTAGCAGTAAAAAGGCCTATGAGTGTGGGTGAATGTATGGGAGGGTGGGAATATCCTTCCAGCAGATTCAACACTACAAAACCATGCAAACTAGACTTGACAAATTAAGTTATTTGCATATTGCCTTACATAGATTTAACTTTACTTGTTGCTTGTGTACTTCTTGCCAACTGCAGGTGAAGTTAAGCTGTGCAAGTTCTTTAGGTAGTGCGATATGATAGGTCTGACTGCTGCTGCTGCAGAAGGAATATGTGCTTGTTTCACTGGGAGGGAGAGAGAGAAAGTTAAGGATTTCTTGATGGTTGAACTAGTTAGATACAGTACTATTTGTCTATACTCATCCACCTTAAGTAATATTTGGCAAACAAGAGTAGTGCACTATATTTCACAGTTTTGCATTTCAGCTTTCTAACCTTTAAACAGGACAATAAGCATACAGGAGATATTTGTAGGTATGGAAGTTTGTGATTACTAAAAACAAAAATGGTGGCTTCCACAGTATAGAAGGACAAAAAGAAGAATACACTAAACTAACAAGAGATATGTTTATGCATGCAAGTGTGGGGTTATCGAGATGTAGGCTTACAGAAGTTAGAGGGACAGGAGGCAAGCCTATCTGTTAGTTCCCAGTCTTTGCTGCACAACATACAATCTGTACATTTGATATTTAAGCACTTAGAAAAGGCAGCCAGCTAGAGAGTGTAACATATATAAAAATAAAAAAGGAAGCAACTCTAGAGAATGACAAAACTCTTCACAAACAGGAACTCTCATATACTAACAATCACCTACATTATCCAGTAACTGTGCTGTTCATACAAACATAAAATCATGTATTACAATAGAAGGCGTCAGTAGAAGTGAGTGGAAGCATATATACTTAACATAAACATATGTACTGCAGATTAGCAGGGAGAAAGAAAAAAGAAAAAAAAGAAAGAACAGTTAGCCAGATGGCAACAGAATAACTGCAGGTAACTGCAGTACAAACAGCAAGAAAAATGTTGATGGTTACACTGATTCCTATTGTAAAAAGCCACGGTGGTACTGCGGTAGCATTGTTACCTCACAGCAAGAGGTTCTCCCATTTGATTCTCGGCTGGGCTTGGGAGTGCCTTCTGTGTGGAGTCTGTGTCCTCCCAGCGGTTGGGTAGCATTCGAAAGACATGCATAAATGGGCATGCCTTCGTTGAAGGTTGAGCATCAAGCTGCACCTCGGCATTTTGTAAAAATCTACTGCCAATCATTAGCGGACCGGAGTTCCACTGTGGCGACCCCTTACCAGGAAAAGCCAAAAGACAAACAAACACTGAATTCTAGTGCAAAACACCCAGCCAGTAGAAACTTGATAATTTAATTTCTACACATTAATAACAGAAAAACAAACTTTGATGCCATTACTCCAACCTAGAGTAAAAAGTCAGTAGACGTGCTGATATATGTACTACAAATTAACAGGAAAGACAACACTTGGTCACAATTAAACACAGTGAAATCTTAGTTATATATTTCTAGTACAAGTTTGAACCAAAATGAAATAAACCATAATGATTAAGAAAATACAAGAATCCACTGTACGTTTTTCTAGAGTGAAAACAGCTGGATGGAGACACATACTTGGGACATGGGGTAGTGAAGTGACTCTGAAGTTGGGGCCACAGTGGGAAATTTAGTGGGAGAACAAGCTTTAATGCAGGGAGGAGCATTCAGTTCCTTGAGCAGAAAGCAGTCCCCCTGATGGTTTACCACCATAAACAAACAATCAGTGAGGTAGGATGTTCATGGATACAAAAGACAAGTTGTCTGAACTCAAAATACATGTCTCGAGCCACTGCATCTAATTTTATATTTATGGGCTTTTCAATGTCTTTCCAGGGACATGCTATACTGATAAGAGTGAAATATGCTGAAGTGTTAATGTAGCTTCACCTTCAGCAGTAAAAAGCCCTATGAGTGTGGGTGAATGAGTGGGGGGGTATACTTCCAGCAGATTCAACACTACAAAACAATGCAAACTAGACTTAACAAATCAAGTTACTTGCATATTGCCTTACATAGATTTATCTTTATTTGTTGCTTGTGTACTTCTTGCCAGCTGCAGGTGAAATTCAGCTGTGCAAGTTCTTTAGGTAGTGTGATATGATAAGTCTGACTACTGCTGCTGCTGCAGAAGGAATATGTGCTTGTTTCACTTTTTGTAGAGTGAAAACACCTGGATGGAGACACATACTTGGGACATGGGGTAGTGAGGTGACATGATTACAAGGGCTATATTTTCAGTGTGTTTGTGTATACTTTGTGAACATGGCAGATGGATTTCAGAAACCCAGTGCACTTGTCTTTGACAGTAACATTGCTGAAAACTGGACAGTGTTTGAGCAAGAGTGCGACATTTTCATGCAGGCTGCATTTTCTGAGAAAGATGGCCATACAAAGGCATTTATTCTACTTAATTTAGCTGGGTCAGACACCATTGAAAGGGAGCATTCATTTGTGTATGCAACTGCTATCTATGCTGGAGAGGGGGAAAACCATCATATTGTTGTACCAGCTGAGTCAAGTGAGGACCCAGAGTGCTTAAAACATAAATTTAGAGAAATGTGTAACCCCCTAGACGAATGTTACAATGGAAAAGCACTTATTTTTTACAAGAGATGAAAAGCCTGGTGAAACTTTTGAAGCATATATAACTGACCTGAGAAATAAAGCTAAAATGTGCAGATTTGGCAACTTAAGGGATGAGCTGATAAAGCACAGGTTTGTGTGTGATATAAAAGATGATGCTGTGAGAAAGATTTTGCTTCATGACAGTGATTTAACTTTGAATAAGACCACTGAGATTTGTCAAATATATGAGCTCACAAATGAGAACAGCTCTAAAAGGCACAGTGATAAAGCTCATGTTGATAGTATGCAGCACGTAGTTAAAAAAAAAAAAACAGGCCCAGGCATATGGCAGCATCTATAACCCCTGCAACACTCACTGGTAAACCCCAGAACTTTCTAACAAGTTCTAAAGTGAACTCTGGAAGTCGAACAGTCTCAGTGAAGCATAAGAGTGAGTCAGCAAACTCAAAGCATGTGCCCCAACCTAGTTTCATAGCCAACTGTCATAACTGTGGTGGAAGTCATGAATCTAAAAAGGAAAAGTGTTTAGCTTTTGGTCAACAATGCCGCAAATTTAATAAATGGTATAATTTCAAAAGATTTTGCAAACCAAAAGGCCCACATTCTTTTATTAAAAGGGAACATTTTATTTATTTATTTATTTATTTATTTTATTTTACATTTGTTGACCGGGAGAATCCGACTGGATATATGTCCATTTTCAGCGGAGGCCCGGGGAGAAAAGCTCCACATTTAGAGTAAATTACATACAGGATAAAATAGATACATATTAATACATTATTGTAATAACCAACAAAGTTAGAGGATACGGGCATGTCATATATGTAATTAATAAAAAAAATGCTTTTTGCTGGATGAGAGAACCAAGTTGATCAGTTAGGCAGTTGCAATCCTACTCTTTATGTTGATGGTATGTCAGTGCTTCATGCAATTGTTAATGCAGTAGATTTAAGGGCAAAGAATGAAGTATTTTGTACTGTTTGAATAAATGGCAAACCCACAGAGCTCAAAGTTGACACAGGTTCTAATTGGAATGTTATGTCAGCAGAAATGTTTGCTAGAGTGTGCAAAGGTGAAAGGCTTGATTTGGCAAGGTGTGTGAAGCTTGTTGCTTATGTAGGTGAAGAAATTTACACCGAAGGCTCAGTGATGCTTTCATATTACTCTGCTAGAAGAAGCTATGACTTATTATGTATGTGGCCAAGAAGCACGTCCAGGCATTATTACAGCTCAGAGACAGTTTGAAAATGGGACTGCTTTCATTTAAGAAGGATGCCCACAATGTTATCTTAAAAGACCACTACTCTAATTTTGCCCAGCACATTTTTTCTACGTATGCTGATCTGTTCCAAGACAAACTAGGCAAGCTTCCAGTTGTGTACTCTGTGAAATTATACCTCTCAACAGTACAGATTTTTATAGAATGTCCAGATTTTTTCCTACAATTTTTGGTCTGTTTCTCATACAGTTGTGGTTTTCCAGCAAATCATTGACAAAACATTGAAGGTTGAAGTCAGAAAAATAAAGACAGACATTTGAGTTTTAGACTTTATACCCTTCAGAAATTTCATGCTAATGCAAAACCTCTTATTCTATCAACTTTCTAGCTTTGTAAGAACAATATTTAAAAAGTGTCCCTATTTTTGGGCCTTTGTCCCCCCATTATTTATGGATTTGTCCAGATTTCTTGGTCTAAAAGTTGCAAATATGCATGAACTTAGACCCAGAGGTCAGTCTAGTTATCAAGCCAGTATGCAAAGTTCCAATAGCCAGGCAGGACAGAGTCAAGGCTGAGCTAGTTAAAATGGTGCAACAAGGTGTAATCTGTCCAGTGGAAACTCCAACTGAATGGGTATCTTCCATGGTGGTAGCTCATAAGAAAAGCTCAGATGACATCAGAGTATGTATTGATCCACTAGATTTGAACAAAGCACTTAAATCATCCAATGTGTACAGTAGAAGAAGTCACAGCCTTGATGCCAAATGCCATTATTTTTGTCTTGGATGCAAAGAGTTCATTTTGGCAAATTTTGCTTGGCATGAAATCCTCATTGCTCACTATGTTCAGTACTCTGTTTGGCAGGTACAGATTTTTGAGAATGGCATTTTGGATATATTCTGCAAGTGAAGTCTTTCAGTGTGCAATGGAGCAAATTTTTTCTGGGTATCCTTGTGGTATCATAGTAGACGACATACTAGTAGGAGGTCATGATGAAGCTGAACATGACAGAAACCTCAGAAAAGTTCTAGAAAGGGCACGTCAAATGAATCTTGAGCTCAATTCACATAAATGCAAATTCAGGCTACAAGACATTACTTATGCTCATCACTTATTTATAAGCATGGGCTTATGACCAGATCCTTCAAAACAAACAGCCATTCTCAAGATGCCAACTCCAGACAATGTTCAGGTCCTTCAACATTTTCTTGGCATGGTCACCTAGCTAGGCAAGTTCATTCCAGACTTGAGCCAACTTTCAGCACCACTCAGACAGCTGACACATAAAGTTGTATCCTGGTCTTGGTTAGAGCCACACCAAAGAGCATTTGATGTCCTGAAACAGAGAATTGCTAGTCCACCAACTCTCAGATACAATGATGTTCACAAGCCAGTTACACTTTCCTGTGATGCTTCAAAACTTGCTCTTGGTGTAGTCATTTTACAAGACGATCAACCTGTTGCCTATGCATTGAGAACTCTTACCCAAACTGAAATGCAGTATGCCCAAACTGAGAAAGAGCTTTTGGCAGTTGTGTTTGCATGTTCAAAGATCCATGATTATGTTTATGGTAGACATTATCCAGATCGAAACAGGCCACCAACCATTAGTCACAGTGGCAGCTGGTGACTTCAAATCAAAGTGGGGCTGCAGGAGACAGCTGACTGGGTGGGGTCAATGGGAAGGGGTGCGGCCAACTAGAAAGGGGAGGGACTATGCTCAAAACCATAAAAACTCTAACTTTAATTAAATACGCTGCCCTGAGTACAAAACTGTCATTATGAGAGTACAATCAAGAAAAAATGAAGTGTAGAAGAAAAAAAATATTTCAATGCATTGGCTGTATGACAGCTTACTTAATATCTAAATGGAAACAAAAAGGTTGTGAGGCATGAAAAAATAAATTACTTTTTTAAATACATTACTGGAATGCCAGTCAAAATCAAGTATAAGAAAAACAAGCAGCACTCAACTCAAACCACTTTGTGCACTGCAGTTCTAATTATAATTTATATTCAGCTTTATTAAAGTACCAAGTAACATGCTGAAAGTAGCAATCTCTGTGATACCCCCACTTGTAAAAATGTTTCTTATCCAAAAAAGACCTGCTGCCTGACAACAACTAGCTACTTGTTTCATGGGCAAAACATGATCAAAGTAAAAAATGAAAAGCAAACAAGAAACAAGCTCAAGATACATTGCTTAATGGATTACTGCACAGGTTGTGGACCACACATGATAGATTGGCATTCTGTTTAGTTTACAAGTAAAGCCTGCAAAGATGACTGCAAGTCTCCAACAAATGTAATGAGCTTCTTAAAATAATGTAATCCTGTCCTTTATTACAAATACTGTCATATGCATTTCAATACCCAAGGCTTATACGTTGATAAGAGTGAAAGCTACCATTTAGTTATCTAGCTATGTAAGTATTCTCTGCATGGCAACAACAGAAAGGCTTTTAATGTTGGCAATTCTTTAACAGTATGCTTATTAAAGCTTACTTGCATCTTATAATCTCAGACAAGCTTACCCGATGGTCATTAAAGCATTGCTACTTAAACACAGAGCAACAGGCACTTTCTGAATAATAAGCATAAATCAACAGTATAAAAATATGACAGAAATGAGAACATTATGCAACATCAAGGACAGATGAAAAGCCACTGTAGTACTTGTGTCTACCTTGAATGGGGGATACTCTGCACATTTACACTGCATAATTGCTCCTTGCCTTGCTTGGACACATCCAGAGTCACTACATGGGGGAGTGGGGTGCTTGGCCAGGACACATTTGTCATACCTCTCAACCTCAGAGCAAGAATTCTGGACAAAGCCATACATAGAAATGGGACAAAGGCCCAAAAATAAGGACAATTTTTAAATATTGCTCTTTTAAACATAGAAAGATAACAGAATAGTAGGTTTTGCATTAGTATGAATTTTCTGAAGGGTATGAAACTCAAATGTCTGTCATTATTTTCTAACTTCAGACTTTAATGATTTGCCACTAATTTGCCAAAAACAAAATTTTATGAAAAATTGACCAAAAATGTGATGCAAAAATATAAAATAGTCACACAATACAGCTGGGGACCTGTCAAAGAAGGGACACTTTTTTAATTTTAATAATGCATCCACATGCAATTCTGAAATAAAAGTAATCTTTAATTATTAGTTATTTATTAATTGTAAAACCTCCATGTTTTCTTCCAAAATTGCCATTTTGTAGAGGGATTATTAGGGGAAGAGCAACATTCTGAGCCAAAATCGGGGACAGTTGAGAGGTTTGGATATGCCTAATTCTATAAAGCAATTTATTTGCACATACCTCTAAACCTGTTAATGCAGGAAATCTGGACAAGGCCAAATATATTGGGGGAACATATAAACAGTACTAAAAATTGCTCTTGTATAAACTGAGACAGTTGATAGAATAACAGGTCTTGTTTTAGCATGCATTTTTCTGAAGGTTATGAAGTCTGAAGCTCAGTGTCTGTCATTATTTAGTGACTTGATTCCTAAATGATTTGCCAGAAAACCACAAATTTTATGAGGAACAAACCAATAATAGGAAGCAAAAATCTATTCATTCTTTGAAAATCTGGATAGTTGAGAGGTATAGTTCAGCTGGAGGTGTCACAAAGTCATGGTTGAATGGAGCCTCCCCCCTGCGGCCATTCCAATGAACCATTACTTGGCTATTTCACCCCATTTACCCAAAACACTAATGTGCATACTCCTTTACTTCTACGATGATTTGGACTTCATTTGAAAGTTTTATTTTGCATTTTATAGCACAAACACCAAGACATCTGCTATACAAAGCAATGCATTCTCATAATGAAAACAGACTTAGCATTAAAACTTCTCTGCCCTTGCAACTCACATTCATTGAAACAGCATTGAAACCCAAATCCAAATAAAATACTTTTGGCTAGTGGCAGATAAAGATTAACTTTGGACTATTTTCAAATGATAGGCCCCTTGCACACAAAACATACATGTGTTCTGTGATGCACCTTCCTGATTGCATTAAGTTATATTCCTTGTATAATATAGTGCAGTTGTTAGAGGGTGTCTTAAATGTATTGTTCTGAACATTTTTCCAGTAAACAATGAAGCAAAATGCATGCACCAATAAAGACAAAACTGCCCAATTGAGAACATTTCTATCATAAAAGTCTACTCAAACCTCTACAATCCACCATTATCAGTAAATATGCACAATCTATACAAAAATAAAAGTCAGCTAAATAATTCCACATTAACAAGATCTGTAACTAATGAAGAGGTTGCTGCTTGAAAACAACTTTATATTTCATTGTTTCATCTACAAATAAAGTGTCTGTTGTCCTTGAGGAATAAATTGCCTATATTACATTAAAAAATTATAAGCTAGTAATATTGCAATAGGGAGTGTGGACATTCTCAAGATGGCAGCATCCACCCCGTTTACAACACAGTAAAATATCAGAAATGCATCTACATACTGTGGGAGTAGAACCCCCACCCTTCTGCATCAAAAGCAAGTACACTACCTGTTGTGCTGTTAACAATGCAAGCAGTCTCAGCATAAGCAGCACTAAACTTCTCTTCCCCTGCAGCTCTCAGCTCCTTGTAAAATCTACTCGACGCTCAGCTGTATCTCTCAACTTTACAGCACAATAAATCTGGAAAATGCCAAAATGTATCAGGGAGGGACAAAAGCCCAAAAAACAGGGACACATTTTAAACATTGCTTGTATAATCTTGGAAAGTTGCTAGAATAAAATGCTATGTTACCACCATGCATTTCATTGCCAAGTCTTGAACCCAGGACCCTGTGCAAAACAGTCAGAGCAACATACCACTATGCCAAATCAGCTGTTTTGTGAAAGAGAGGAAGACCAAAACTTAAATAGCTACCATTTAGTGAATTCAGTTCTCACCATAGCTGTCACCCTCTTAGCACAAAACACCTGGACAAAGCCAGTAATGGGGAAATACAGCCCTCAAACATATTCAGTGAATTCAGTTATCACTATAGTTCTCAACCTTAATGAAGCCAATAATGGGGGAATACAGCCCCAAATATAGGGATACATTTCAAATATTCGTCTTATAAACTTAGAAAATTGCTAGAATAAAACATTGTGTGTTACTATGTACTTTCTGAAGAACATAAAGTCTGAAATTCAAATGCCTGTCAATTTTATTTATTTAACATTTGTTCACCAGAAAAGTCTGACTTGGAACAAAAGCCAATTTCCAGCAGAGGCCCAGGGAGAAATACTGCAGACACATGTCTTTGTAACATGGGAGGGCACCAGAGCAAACCCACACAAACACAGGGAGGACATGCAGACTCCACGCAGAAGGCACCCCAGCCAAGAATCAAACCAAGAACCTCTAGCTGTGAGGCAACAATGCTACCACTGCACCATCAACTATTTAAGAGATTAAACATTCAGGAACCACAGATTTTACAAGGAACAGAACAAAACAAAATATGAGGCAAAAATCTCCAAAAGTTTCCCAAATGGTGATGGGTAGGGAATTCAGGCTCTTGTTACTTGTAGCCAAGGTACATGGTTCAAGCACCACCAGCAGATTTCCTGAGTTCTCTCTAGCCACCAGTACCCACCAAGTGGAGCATTATACACACAAACACACACACACACACACACACACACACACACACACACACACACACACACACACACACACACACATCAGCTTCCCATCCTTGAATCTAATACCTGCCAAATTTATTTTATTTTATTTTACATTTATTTATTTTATTTTACATTTGTTGACCGGGCTAGTCTAGCTGGATACATGTCCATTTTCAGTAGAGGCCCCAGGAGAAAAGCTCCACAAACAGAAAAAAAAAGACAAGAAAACTATACCAAATAAAAAGCACTTCAAAAACAATGCTAGTAGAACAGCCAACAAAAAATACATCAGGTGGACAAATTGTAAACAAAGGAATGGAAATAGAAATAGAAACCATTTAGAGTCCTGATATCACAAGACATAACATGTTGAAAGAATTACAAAGATGACTATCATTGAATATAAATATAATACAAGGGCAGAGACATTGGGATGTAAGGACATTTTTAAATGCTTCTTGAAAGTGTTGTAAGTTCACTTGGAAGCTTGTTCCAAATAGGTCCAATTGAGTTGGAGAACAAACAGTCCCCAGCTTTGTTGTGGGATTTATGGTAGGCTGCTATGAGCTTTGTGGCAGAGCACAATGAAGAGAGGTTTTTATAAGGGCTAATAAGAGTGCAGAGTATGTTAGTATTTGAAGGTTGAAAGAAGATTTTGTGGGTGATGCTAAGTTGTTGTGGCAGTAGTTGATTTTGTAATTCCAGCCAACCAAGTTGTTTAAGATTTATACAATGGTGGGTATGAAAAGGGGCTCCTGTGGCAAATATGGGAATGTTGTTGTATGAAGTTGCTAGTTTATTGAGATTAGATTTAGATACATTTGTAAAAATAGGTGAGGCATAGAGAAGGGTAGATAGCAAGTGCGTCTGTGCAATGGTAGCTCTAGCTGAAGCAGTGAGGAAGGCTTTAAACCTATATAGAGATCCAAGTTTTCTATTGACTGACTTGATGGTTAAGTTAATATGAGAATTGAAGTTAAGATTATGATCTAATGTGACACCTAGTAGTTTGGTAGTAGGGTCAGAGGATATTATTGTGCCATTATTAGATGTTATACTGAAGTCAAAAGTAGAGGATTTGTGTGTAGGTGTAAATAGTAATAATTTATTTTTTTGGGATTAAGTAGGAGACAATATTGATAGAACCAATTTTCAGCTGCTGTAAAAACTTTTTGGGTAGTAGTGTGAAGCTGAGCTGGGGAAGATTCTGAACATATCAGTGTTGAGTCGTCTGCATATTGAATGCTGATGGTTTGTGGAAGGGTCTTATTTAAACATTAATAAAGATAGAAAAGAGGAGTGGTCCAAGAATGGAACCTTGTGGGACTCCGATTTTGATGGTAAGCAGAGAGGATATGTGATTGTCCCAAAGAACTGCTTGCTGCCTATTTTCTAATTAGGAATTAAACCACTGGATTGCTTGGGAGTCTAATGCCAGAGATTCAAGGATGTTTAGTAAGAGTTTATGGTTAACCATATCAAAGGCCTTAGAGAGGTCTAAAAAGAGATCTGAGGACAGCAAGTTGTTATTACGATTTTTATTAATATGGTCTGTGAATGATAAGAGTGCAGTAGTTGTGCTGTGATACGGTCTAAAACTGTGTTGGCAGTCTGCTAGAAGATTATTTTGGAGAAGATGGTCAAGCAATTGCCGATGGACACATCTTTCCATGATTTTAGCTAAAGGAGAAAGTAGGGCTATGGGACGGAAGTTGGAGAGTTCATTAGTGTTACCCCCCTTATGAAGAGGAATGATATGAGAGACTTTCCAGAGGGATGGGATAAAGCCTTCAGTTATGGATCGATTTATTAAAATGGAGACAGGATAGGCAAGTACTCCAGCTGCAATTTGTAGATACTCTGATGGGAGGAGGTCAGCTGAGGGAGAACATGGTTTAAGTTTCCTAAGTAGGGTGTGGATGAGATCTGTAGAGACTGGTTGCAATTTGAAAGAGGGGGGTTTATTGTTCAGGGAGTAAGGTTCCTGGGTGGATCTAGGTGGCAAGGTCTTATCTAGGGATGTGACAGTCTCAGAGAAAAAATTGTTGAAAGTGTCAGCAATTTGGTTGGGTGTACTCTGAGTGAGGTTAGAAGGAGTGGGTGTTTTAGAGTTACCTGGATGTAGTAATTTGTTGATACCTGACCAGAATTTCTAAGGATTTTGGTATTGAGTGTATTGAAATTTCAAGTAATAATTTTTTTGTCTAGGAGTATTAATTTCTTGGTTTCATTTCTAAGCTGTTTAAAGGTTTGGTAGTCAAACATGTTTTTAGTGCTACGCCATTTGGCCCAAGTTCTATTTCTCTATAACATTTTGTGTTTGGTCTCTTTGGTTAGCCAAGGAGCAGGCTTTGTTCTGGTTTTAATTGATCAAGTGGGGCATGGTGACTGAGAATTTGAAGGAATTTTTTGTTGAAGTAGGAAGCTGCCTCATCAAGAGGTAAGCATTTTAGGGGAGACCAATTGCAAGCTTTGAGATCTATTTGTAAGTTTGTTTGGTTGAAATATTTCTTGTTCCTGGTTGTTCTGAAAATTGTATGCTTGGGGATAGGTTTTTTTTGTCTGATAATATAAGTGGGTAGGTGGTCGCTGATATCATCAGGTAGTATGCCTGTGGTATAATCCAGGGGGTACTATTGACTAGAATCCAGTCAAGGGTGCTCTGTTTGGAGCTGGATTTATTTATTCTAGTAGGGACGGTAATGGTTTGATTGAAGCCATAAAGGTTTATGTGAAAAGTTGTTTTTTTGGAAATGCAACAATTCCAATCAATATTAAAGTCTCCTAGGAGAATAGTTTCCTGAGGGAAGGAGATGGAGAGCCAGCTCAGTATATTTTCAAGGGTATTAATATTATTGCCTGGGGGGATGTAACAGCAAATTATGTAAATGGATTTATTTTTATTAAGCTGTAGTTTGGTGATTAAGATTTCACTATTACTTGGTGAGGGTGGATTAGCATCTAGTTGAGTAACCAGTAATTAAATTTTGTAGAGTATTGCTACACCACCACCCTTTTTGATTGGACAGTCAAGTCTAAGAATGTTATAACCCGGTGGGATTATATCATTATCCATAGTTTCTGATTTAAGCCAGGTTTCAGTTAGGCATAAGATATCAAAGGAATGTAGATCAAGTAGGGCATGCAGTTGAGTAATTTTATTATTTAGGCTGCAAATATTTAGGTGAGCTATATGGAGAGAGTTGGGTGTGGTGGTAGGATTTATAGAATTAGTTTGTTTACATGGAGGGATATTAGGGAGGTAGTTGTTTGGGCCTGGGTTAATGTCACCATAAAGGAGAAGTAGCTGCTGGTGACTGTGTAAGTATTTGGAAAGTTTGGAAGAGGTTAGGAATAGTTTCTTGTTTTGGAAAAACTTGATATGTGTAGTTCTATGGAAATGAGGTATGAGGTAGGAAGATGATGATGCTATATTGCTGTGTGTTTGTGGGGTGTAAACATACTGAGGAGTAGTTTGTTTTACTGTTAGCTGGTATTCAGTTATTTTTTTTGTTTTCATAGAGAGTGAGGGTGTAAGAACTAAGAAGAATGTTTAGGAGTAAGAAAGAGGAGAGTAGGAGACAATATTTAAGAATGCTTGGTTTATACATAGCAAGGGGAAGTGTTGTCCTAGAGGCAGGAGATAGTTGAGATAGGAAAATAGGGGGTTAATAGGGTGGAGTAGTTTTACTAGTGGAAGGGATTGTAATAATAACGAGTAGGCAGTATTGTTAATTGTGTAATTAGGTGAAGAGGGCTATTGGTGGATGTAAAAGGGGGTTGGGTTATTGTGCTATAAGGCTAGGACCCCTGGAGGTGGGTGGGAATTGTAGGTAGGGTAGGGGAGCAGTGTGAGCCCACAGGGCGAACGGAGCAGGTAGAGCAAAGGAGAAGGACAGCCAGAAAAAAATAATTAGTCAAGTCGTTTGGGATTACTCCTAGGGTCAGGTAAGCTATCCCAGAGAGAGGAGAAATTGAAGTTGAAGGATATATACGAGGTAGAACTATGACACCTGGAGGGTATTTAATCAGTTCAGGAAAGGGCTTCACTTTAGGGGGCTCCTACAAACTACCAGGAGTACATGGGACAAGGTTGGGAAGGCAGGAAGGTTTAAACATCTATTTCAAGTTGTAGGATATGAAAACTAAGTCAGCTATTATGTTAGAGATAACGGTTTCTATTCTCGTTATTTCTTTTTTTATTTGTTTTCCTCTTTTGTTTTAAGTAGGTGTAGGATGCAGAGATAAGAAGAAATCCACTGGGAGGGAAAGGTAACACTGTGAGGCGTACTTAATAGAAACTTAATTAGAACTGTTTCGGAGCGTTAGGGATTTCCATTGAGGGAAAAAGATTAGAAGTGTAATACTACCACCTAGTGGCCATAGTAAGCAATTACTTCACAATATTTCTAAAGGTAAAAGATAAATCGGGCAAGGGAGAGAAGGTAAGCGCGGGTGAAATAAGGAATTCTAGATGGTGGCAAGCTGCTGGCAGATACGAGGCAGAGCCCTATCCTAGGACAGATATGTCACCAAAAATGTTCAAAAAGGTAAATAGCAGCAAGAAAAGTACATACATGCAGCAATCCTTAGGGAAGGTGCTGTAAAGTGTTTTGTGATGGAGCTGCTATTCAAAACAAAATCTTGAGGAAGCTTCAATGGTAGGGTGGTCCACAGGGCAGGTAGCAGCTACAGGAGAGGACTAGCATACACAACAGCGGGCGAGCTGCAAAGGAGAAAGCCATCCCTGAATGTCTGCAGATCAATGACTTTGTTGTACAGGTTCTTCTCAGCTATGCAGATTTTCACTGAATGTTCAGATTTCTGCCTCATACCTTCGGTCTGTTCTTCATAAAACTGGTAGTTTTCTTTAGTACCCAGCAGCTGTCAGATATGTATGATTCAGATTGAATCTTCTGGCAGTATTCTTCTGCAAACCTGGCACCTTCCAAGTAATTTCTTCAAAAAATGTAGCCATGCATCCAATACCCATGTAACAAAGCATGGCTCAACAAGAAGTTTTCCCTTTCATAACAGAGTAGTAAAATAAGATTTTACTAAACTCTCCTCCAGCTTTTCACCCTGACTGTGAAATCTCATTTGAGTCAAAAATCCTGCAGGAAGTTCAAAACAGGTCCCTTCTTCTACAAAGCCATACCCCAACCAGTAATGGGATCTTCACCACATTTCATAAAATGCAATTACATTCCTTTCATTGTGAAGGAATAACAGAATGGGATTCTATCAGACATGAAGAATGAACTTCTTTCTCCAGTGCCTCATTACAATGCACTTTCCATCCTCTGTTTGCAAATGAATTTGCAACAAGCTTGCATCCGATGCAACCTGCAAAGTAATCCACAGCAAACCTCTAACCTAGTAATCCACTGCACAGCTTTCCATCCTGTGTTTGCAAATGAACCTGCAAAGTAATCCACAGCAAGACTTCTAAACTAGTAGCTTTTCTAAGCTCACATTTGCACCGGAATGCACACTTCTGGTTTTGCAGCTCTTTCCTGGAATGGTCCAAGACTGCTGACTCTGCAGTCTGATCCCCTTCCAGTCTATGCGGTTAGCACCACTTAGACTTCTGGGGAATCAGCAGTCTGCTTCCTTCATGCTGAATCCGGACTGGTAAGGCAGCAGTCCAAATTCACTTTGTATGAAGGATTTGGAGGACTGTAGGACTGTACCATTGTGGTTCACAGCTGGGGGGGGGGGGGGGGCTGCAGTCCTACAGTCTGATATCATGAGCCGCCACTGAATTTAGTCACAATCTTAAGAAAACCAATGCATTCAGCTCCAGCCAGACTGCAACGTATGATGCTAAGATTGCAAAAGTACAATTTCAGTCTTGTCTACAAGAAAGGAAAACTTCTTTATCTTGCAGATACATTATACAGATCACCCAGAAATACTGCAGAATAGCATGAGAATGAGAACCTTGATTTTGAAATCATGGAAGTGAGAAATTTTTCCTCCATGTCTTGGTGAGCTGAGAGATCACACAGCCACAGATCCAGTTTTACAAAGGCTCACCACTTTATCAATTAAGGATGGCCATCAAAGCAATCTAGTTTACCTCAAGAAGTGCAACCTTATTTTTCATACAGAGATGAGATTTTGTCTGACAACGCTATAAATTGAATCAGTGTTCCAAAGTCCTTGCAACCAGAGTATATTACTATCTTGCATCGTGGTCACCCAGGAGTCGAATCTACCAAAAAAAGGGTGAGAGGACTAGTATTTTGGCCTTCTGTGTCACAAGACATTGACAGAGCACTTTCATCTTGTTCAGTGTGTAATAGTACAAAGCGACATCAACAGAAGGAACCACTTCAGCTTAACCAGATTCTGGAATTACCTTGGTTGACAGTAGTCACAGACATTTTCGAGTGGAATGGTCAACATTATTTGGTGTTAGTAGACTCTTATTCCAATGGGTTAGAGATTGACTTACTTCCTAACCTAGCATCCAGTACTGTCATTAGTAAGATGGAGCATCATTTTGCAGTATACTGTAGTCTGCACAGTTATTTATGACAATGGCACGCAGTTTACAAGCCAACAGTTCAACAGATTTGCTGAAAAATCGGACTTTACTCATGTCATAAGTAGTCCAGAGTACCCACAGTCAAATGGTTTGGCAGAACATGCAATTCAAAGTGTAAAGCAGTTACTGGAGAAGTCAAAATGAGATAATAGTGATGTTTTCCTGAATCTCTTGAATCTCAGAAATATTCCTTGTGATAAACATCTTGGTTCACCTGCTCAGAGAATTCTGTCAAGACAAATCAGAACCACATTACCAATCAGTGGTCAATTGTTGGTTCCATGTGTCAAGAACAACAGATCAGTAAAAGCCAATCTGACAAAGAACCGCCTAACCCAGAAGTCCTACTATGATAAGACCAGTAGGCTGCTCAATCCATTATGAGAAGAAGAACTGGTAAGGATGCAAACATCCAAAGGTTATAATCAGATTGGTGTCATGAAGAATATTGTTCCAGAGCCAAAATCGTACATTGTGGAATCAGAAGGAGCAATCTTTACATGGAATCAGAAATATTTGAGACTGGTGTCTGAGCCTACACCACAGCACATAACCTGTGAGAAAGACTCTTTATCTCAGAGTGAGTTGTCTGGTGTTCCAATTCCTGAGGAAGTTCCAGAGGACATTCCCATTCCTGTGATGAATCCAGACATTCCTGATAGGAGCTGTGCACTGCAGACTGTCCCTGTTGCTAAATTTGGTCCCAACTGTTATGTTACGAGATATGGTCGAATCTCTAAACCCTGTAACAGATATGAAGTAACTTGGACATGAACATTGTGTTTTGTTTCTGATGTATATAGTAATGCATGCCTAACTCTGATATTGTTTTGTATAAAGGGCAATCTTTTTAAGAGGGAGGATGTAGATCAATATGTGTGTATGTACCTTTAAGAAGCTATCCAAGGGCTTGCACAAGTGTATAAATATGGAGCACGTGCAAGTCAGACTGCTATTTTGTAGTTAGCTGTTAAGATGTCAGCATGAATGTTTGTAAGGCCTGTCTGTTAATTAGTTTGTTCATATTTTATGATGCTGCTATCCATCCTGATGTGTTTTTATGTATTAAAGCATCTAAACGAACCCCCAAGCCTTGTTGTTATATGTGCTAGAGATGAACGAGCAACAGATGGCAAGCATCTTAAGTTACCTGCCATATTTCCTTTGTAAGGGTCTTGCTTACTTGTTTGTTTTGGCTTGTTGTGCAGACTTGCTAGCATTCTGTCCTTTTTTCCTCCATTAACTTCCAGACCAACAGACAAAATGTTTCTCAAGGAAGTATTGCACTCAAAGCCTCCAATGAAATTGCTCATATTGGAACAGGACCTTAATTGTGTCAAAAAAACATTCATGAAACCTACCCTTGAACTATGATGTCCAGTTTTATTAACATTTAAATAATCTCTTTCTTGATTTCTGCTTGTGCGTTTGTTGTTTTACAGTTTATAATAAAAATGTCTTTCCTCAAAGTGGGTCCCTCTATTGATAATCATCTCATCCATAAGGGTTTCGGAACTTTAAACTCTTACATCTTTTGAAGCATCACAAAGGCAACTGGATACTTACCTCTAGATCTAATCGGTGAGTTACTAACTGAGTTGCACACAGTGAATGTCCATTTGTAGAGTGCTGCCAGTGATCACTATTACTTAGCAGTACTACTACTACTTCATCACTGAGCTGCTACATTGGAGACTGTAACCACAGAGAGGAAGAAACAGTTGCTATTACACAGTACCATCTGTTTCCTTTTATTCATGTTTGTGTGATCTCAGAAGTTATATTTATAAATTTCAGAATGGATAGGAGGTGCAGCTACACCTATGTGGAGAGTGTGGGGGTGTCTTTTATCCGTATAAGAAAGCTTATTCACACGCTTTTCTGTCTTTGTTTTATTGGACAGTCTGCATTGCCCTCAAAATGCAAGGTTAATGTGTCAGGTTGTGTTTTGGTGGCTTGATAACCAGGGATTTCAATTTGTCTAGTCATTTAGTAATCAGACTGTAATGTGCATGTACACAGTTACTTGAATCATTGTAAAATGGCTTATAACCTTTATAAAGATAGGGTGGACCTTTCTAATAATCATCCTTTTCCACCCACTAGAAAACGTTGTTTGTATATACTAAAAAGGCTAACAATTTCAGATCTTACTACCTGTTTCTTTTGCACCCATCAATTTGAGAACCCTATTTGCTAAGCAAACTATTACTGCATCATTGTTGCTTGCATGGCATTAGCAATTTATTTACATAATGAGTGTTGGTTGTATACAGCTTACCTTGAATCTGTGATTAAACCATTTGAGAAATCTGCACGGTCCATTCTAAAAGAGTAAAGGCTACAAACACTGCTGTTTTTTTTTTTTTTTTTTTTTTTTTTAGGGTGACCTTTCTGTTACCATTTTTGCAGTGGTATTATGGTCTATAGTCCACACATATGTAACACTACAAACTGGACAATATTTCTAAGGTCAGAAAGGGGGTGATTTTGCTATGTAATTCTTCCTGTGACTATTCAAAGATTATCAGGTCTGGATAGAGAGCTAGTTCATCTACCTGACCAGTTACCATGAAGACTGGACCAGTGACTTAATAGAGTATAGCTGTGTGATGCATCTTCATAGCAATGGATGACTGCATTCTACCTTTCTTCATTTTGGATTCATTACTTCCATTCTCCCTAATATCCCTACATTCCTAATTGTTCTTAGCTGTTAGTCTTGCTGTAATAACAGAGGCAAAATGAATCTGCTGAGTGCACTCACTCCTGTTTGGCCTTTGATTATCATGACAGCACTGTGGACTATTGCTAAGAAGATGTTCTAATGGTTTTAAAAGTGGGTGCTATGGATGAGTAAGTTAAATTATGCCTGAAATTTGTACAACTGTGTTTAACCACTGGACAGTCACCATGACAATATGGTACATTATTCTGTTGCCTAAAAAATGTCCTAATACAACAGCAGAGGTTGAGAGTTGTAGTATCACTGCAATATACATCCAGAATAGGCACCATCAAGAAATCTGGCTGGATAAATCAGTGGAGCCTGACTTCAACCACCATGCCAGTATGTTGTTTTTCCACAGACAGAGGGAACTGCACTATGCAACACTTAGGCAAGTAGATGAAGTTGACCTATTATTTGTAGACCTTCTTCACTGGTTCCACATACACTGTCACTCTTTGGAAATTAATGTAAATATGGTTTAGAGACTGGCTTCAGGATTTGACATTCTCAGACTTAGGCTTTCAGTTATCCTTGCATACGTTATGAAAGTATCCAATCTTAGGAAGTAACTAATTCATGTTCAGGGAATAAATTGGATTCAATGACTACCCAAGCAGTGGACTTAATAACCCACTCAGAAATATCACCAGTCAATCTTCAGATACTGTGGAGATGGAGATATTTCTGTCATCTTTGTTAAGGTGAGTACTTATTACAACTGTATTTTCTTGCTTTTTTTATATACAACTACACAGAAATGTTTGAGTAAAACATTTTGATTGCATTTGGAGAATGCTTATAGATAATTGTCACATAACCAACAATAACTAAACTGTGGGATGTACTATCTTAAACTGGTTCATTTTACTTATTGCAGACATCTGTTGATTTGGATCTCATCTTATTACTGTCCAGTTGCTTTTCTAAATCCCTCAAATTATCACCTCTTCTGTCTGCTACAGCATAAGAACTGATATTTAATATCATGTTTAATGGAAATCTTTAGCTCTTTCATGGAAGAATTATTTCTTAAGTTGGGGATCTGGCTGATATATACAATTATATTCCATGATATCAGTACATTGCATATAGCATACTGCTGTGCTAACATTTTAACTAATTTCTTTTTCAGCATTTCAGATGCATCACAATACCAAAATGGTTTGTGTAACCTTTTAAGAATATAAGACACTGCAAAAGTCTGTACAAAACTGGACATTTGCTGTAAAATATGCCTTCATCTGATGAAAGAAAATGTTATTATTATAAAACTATCCAGACATACAAATGTACTTTGTGTAAGGTATGACTCTCTTTTAGTATAAAACACTTCCTGCCATCTGATGAGTAACTTGGCTAGAGTGTATAACACTGAACTTACTCAATCGTCCACTGGAACTACATGCACTTTTTCATGATCTAACCTGGAAAAGTGAACATTAATATTGGTAACATATATGCAGTTTCTGATTGCTAATAAAGCCATACAATCACTTGGAACCTACTTTATGATAAAGTTACTTTTTTCCCCTCGACAGGCATGTGTACAAATCATCACATCAGAGACAACAGCTTTGGAATCTCTACACTCATTTTGATGAAGAAGAAGAAGATAAAGACAATACATCTGTTATGGCCTTGTGCAGCAGCTGGTGTTGTGAATCAGGCCGTCATCATTCAGTCAACGGCTACTTCACAACCCCAGGGCTGCACTTTGCTGCTAGCAATCATTTTAACATATCTCCAAAAGATTCAAGATGAGAAAAACCAAACAAGAAAGGAATCATTACTTCAGAGCTGGAAGTGATTGCATTAATACAAAAAGATATCTTTCTATGGCATTTGTTGGCACATTTTAAAAACAACTGCACACAGAGGCATACCTATGGGCATACTTTAGCTATAAGTATATATTGGCAATGCATATATCTGTTTTAACCTGTTTTAACCTTAAAATATGCATTTCCACAGAAAACTTTAACAACAAATCATACGTTATATTTGTATGTTGTATAGCTCCTCTGAAATTTGTCTGTATTTTAAGTACATTGATTTTGTAATGTTCGTCTGTGCCTTCTCAATCATGTATGTAGTTCAATTATTTTTGTTTAATTTTTTTGTATTAGTACTTTGTGCTAGTTTAGGTACTTTTTCTACATTTTTGTACATTTTTCCGAGCTTTTCTCCCCAGATCTCTGCTGAACTTGTGTCCAGTTGGACTTTCCCGATAAACAAATATTAAATAAATAAGTAATTATTTATTATTATTAATTTATTTATTTGCATTTGTTTACCCGGATGGTCCAGCTGGGCCAGAAGTGCCCATTTTTTAGTGGAGTCCCAGGGAGAAAAGCTCTGCATATAAGACATTTCACATGCAATACAGAATAATCAATAAATAAATAAATAATTTAATAAATTTTAAAAAATAACTAAATTTTATATATATATATATATATATATATATATATATATATATATATATATATATAGTCAAAAGTGAATGGGTTGAATGGGCATACTTGGAGATATTTTACATTATTAGTTATGAGTTAAGAAATATTCAATACGTTAACATGGTCTGCTGTAAGGTCATCACATACCTGTTACTGAGGAGCAACAGAATGTTACTCATGTGGGAGGATTCCAATTACTAGAAAATTATATGCAATGGATGCACGAAAGTATTAAAGCAACTTTGTACAGTAGGCTTGTTTACATGGTTCAATTATTTAATAAATAAGAAACAAGAAAGCGACTAGAAGAAATCTAAAAAGCTTATATGATGGCAGACAAATATTATACCCATCTTCTAATTTGTCTAATCAAACTGATATTTTTAGGCAAGCTGATGTCCTCAGATCCTATGGATTCATGATTATTTTTGGACACTGTCTTCTGGACAAAACAGTGAAAAAAATCACTAAAATCCACATTCAGCAAGCAGAAACTAAAGCTTTTTTGCAGGGGTGTAAGTCCCTCTACACTTCCCATGTAGGGGAGTCCTTGCCCCTTAATGTATATATATATATATATATATATATATATATATATATACACACACACCAACTCCGTGGTTGCACAAAAATGGAGAAAGGGGAACGCCACACATTCACTGAATGTGGGGATCAGTGATAAAACCATTCCGCTGTTATCAGTTTGACAGACATTGTTTACTGAAAACATACAGTCTGACTCCTACACAGCTGGGAGCACACACATATGGGCAGTGTCTTAGGCACTGTAGTGAACATCTCTACAAAACAGGACTGTTTTTAGCTCATGATGTGAATAATCAGGGGACATTCAAGATGGCTGCATATTAATCAACAGCGTCAATTCAGCTCTCCCAGGAAACTAAAAGATAGGGGCCAGAAGTTTTGCAAGTTTTGGTAAATTCATTTACTGGTTTGTAAGTACACTGCCTTGATGCCAACAAAGAAGAAACTTGGAGAGTCTGGAAAAAAATCAACTAGAACAGCTGAAGAGAAAATACTGACTGGGAAGAATCCTGCAGCTGTTTGCAAACAGCAGTTCAAGCTCCAGTTTTGGTGCGAGACATGGCTTCTAGTAATCTACAGGAAAAGATAAATCAAATGTGCTCGGAGCTGATTAAAATAAATTAAACAGTGAAGGAGTATATCAACTCAAATAATAAGAGGTTGGAAAAAATGAAATAAGCTTTAAACAGTCATTCAGAAGAACTTATAAAACTGCAAATATCAGAGGTCAGAATGAAGAAAAGTCTGACTGAATATGAGACTACTCAAAAAGAGATGTTTCAAAAAAATGATAGAGTTATAGGACAGGCCATGCTTGAAAAACTTGAGATTTCCAGCTGTACAAGAGAAACTGGAAGGAACAGACTATATTAATTTTATGAAACCACAGATGAGCAACTGGACTGGTATTCCAAAGCAGGATTCATTAACTGAAAGGGTTCAAAGTGTGTATTCTCTAAACCTGGCCACATGAAAGCAGCCAAAATCTGTTTTTAAAGATGCAAACATACCACCAGAAAGAACTGATCCAGACAAAGCTGTAGTAAAAGAGCAAAGTATTAAAAATCGGAGATAGTAGACTCTTTATGGAAAATGATTATTCATTTTACACCAGGCAACTGAGAAGCAAATTTATCTGAGCAATCAGGGAATGTTGTGAAGCAGGTGTGAAATTCAAGCTCCTATACCCAGCTGTCTTCAGATTATTTTTTTTCCTGATGGATCAAAGTAATTTTTGATACAGAACAGGCTAAGGAGGAAATACAAAAGTTGTTCCAACAAATAGTGAGCCTTCAAAGAGAAGGGAACTCTGCTTCTCATTCTTCTGATAGTAAAGCTTAAAGAGAGACTTTGCCAGTGAAACAAAAATGACAAAAGCACACTGACACCCAGTTCCTGAAAAAAAAGTCCACACCATGAAGTCCGAAGGATGCTCTCTTTAATACAATAACTAATGCGTATATTCAACACTGTGTTTTCATCCTATCACATCAAAGACTTTGTCAGATATACAATTAAAGTGAGCACTCTTCTTAATATATTCTTCCCCCTCCCTTGCATCCCCCAATGAGCATTTTATTTCAATTAACTAATTAAAAATGTTTTTTATTTTAAAAACATAAAAATCAAAACCTCTTAGAAAAATCCTATAATCTAACATCAAAAGTAGTGTCAGTAACCTTTCAATATTAAACCAAACTGTAAAATGCTGTCATTTACTATTAAAAATAATAATATCAATAATTTGTGCATTGTATCAAATGGCACAAACACACGTCAAACATAAGTAGAGGACAAATGTAGCCTGTTCAAAACCAACAGTTTTACATTAGATTTCCATCCAATGTCTATGCCCTTACACTTTGGCTGCTCTATGCTTAAAAACTGGTGCCAAAGAAATGTAGTCATTCAGCCATAAATTTTTATTGGCTTCCAGTTTTAATTGCCAAAATAATTCCTGAAATTCTCTGGTGTCTGTGGGTCCTCCCCGTGGGTCCATGTCTATTTTTTCTATGACATAAAACCCATATTTAGCTGAAGTACAAATAGCAGAATGTCTGTAAAGGGAATTGTTTTCGTCCATTTTTTTTAATTTCGTTAAGATGTTCATAGATCCTTCTTTTAAACTTTCTGGTAGTTTTGCTTATGTAGAATGCCCCACAGGTATTACATATCGCAATGTGTAACACCCCAATGGTGTCACAGTTTACAAACCCATTAGTCTTTGGTATTACCCCTCTTTCATTCAGAACTAGTGTTTCTCCCTGCAGGACATATGGACACTGGGAACAACTTCCACATTTGTATGTTCCTATTTTTCGCCTATTGTGTCCCTTCCTTCTTGTTTCCAATAACTCCTTGATGTTCCTCCCCTTCCTATAGGTGAATTTTAGGGGATCCAAAAAGATTTTTTCAAGATTTGAATACTTGCTAAACCTATTCCAATTACTGGAAACTTTATTCCTAATAGATCCAGTGTTAGTGCTATAATTTAACACATAATTACTATTCCAGTTGGTAGAATCTTTTCCTTCCCTTCCCTCATTGTCCCTGGGGATGGGTCACCCAGAATAAGGGCAAATTTCTTCCTTCTTTCCTCCCACATTTCTACCTTAATCTCCTGTATGACTGATGAGACGTATCCTCTTTCTAAAAACATTTTTTTCAATCTTAGGCTTTCAATTTCAAAATCCTTATCTTCAGAGGTCATCCTGCAACTCCTTATAAATTGCCCTCTCACAATACCTCTCTTGTGCCAAAATAGATATGCACTCGAATAAAAAAGATAGGAATTTGAGAAGGTGTTCTTTTTGAAGACCTTAGATTTAAATTGCTTAACTTCAGTTATTTTCTCCAGGGCCACATCAAGATATTCTAATCTCTCCTTAGAACTAGTGTGGGTAAACTTTAAAAATGCAGTGGTGCTATTAATATACCCAATAAACTTGTTCAATTTCTCTTCAGGTCTGGACCAAAAAATAACTATATCGTCCAGGTACCGGTGATAGTAGTTCCAGTGTTTGGAAAAATGTGAATGTAAAATATATTTCTCCTCCCAAGTAGAAAGTACTAAATTAGCATACATAGGAGCACAATTTGCTCCCCTTGCCACTCCACTGGTCTGTTTAAAAATTTCCCCCTCAAAGAAAAGGAAATTGTTTGTTAACACTAGCTCCATTGACTCTATTAGTAAGCCTATTTGGTCATTATCTAGGTCCCCCTTATACCTCAATGCTTCTTCAAACCATTGTAATCTGACCCTATGTGGTATCACATTAAACATGTCTTGGATATCTAAAGTAACAAATATAAGCTCGTTACAATATACGTTATTGTTGATACTCCTTAGAAAATCCCAAAAGTCTTTCTGAATTCCCGCTCTCCCTGTCCAAACATATTTTAATTTATTATCCAAACATTTGGCTAGTTGGTATGTTTTGGATCCCATAGCAGTCACAATTGGTCTAAATGGTGGGTCTTCCAAATTTTTGTGAACTTTCGGGATCCCAAATATAGATAGTACTTTGGGCTTGTCTATGGATAAAAAGTTATATGTATCAAGATTAATGTTGCCTTCTTCTTTTAATTCATTCAATATAAAGTCTATTTTTCTATACGCCACATTGATCTCATTTCTAGAAACTCTTGAGTACCTGTTGGTATTATTTAGCATATCCAGTATCTTGGCAGAATATAGGATGCTGTCCATTATAACCCCACCCTTATCGGGCTTCATTACCCGAATATACTGATTGTCTCTTAGTGTAGTAAGTAACAAATATTCCTCTTTGGTAAGGTTAAATTGTTTCCTTCTTTTCATATGACTATCACTAAATTCTTTCTCCACCTGTGTTTCAAAATTCTTTAACTGTGGGTGAAGGGGTGGATTATATATATACTTTTCTTTTTGTTCTGAAAGCTAATTTGATTGTTCCCTTCCTTGTGCTGTTCAAATATCAACTCTAAATTATTTTTATGCACAAATAACTTCAAGTCGATCAAGGTTTTAGAAATATCCTCTATGGAACTAGAAACAAATTTAAGGCCCTTACAAAAAAGATCGAAATGTGTACTGGTAACCTCCAACCTGCTATAATTGTAAATACTAAAATTGCGATATGAATACCTGCTCCCTTCTATAACAATTTTTTTCTCCTTCTTCTTCCTCAATAATACCTTTGGAAAAGCTTGTTCCATTTATATCTGGGCTCAAAAGCACCTCATGTTTGGGTACCCACCCCCTTGTCTTTGATAGTAGTTGACCGGTCCCTGTTCTTTAATTCTCTCAGACCTCCTAGGTTTCAGAAACTCTTGAGGGTCATTTAGGTCATAACTTCTCTCCCTATTATCATTTTGATGGTTAAAACACTCTCCATTGTCTCGTCTTCCTCTAAAGTTACTTTCGTAACTTAGGGGGCCACCTTCTGAATTGTGTGACCCTCCCTGTTGTTTATAAAATCCTTTCATTCTAGGTTCTAGGTTTGGGATAACTAACCTTATCTTTATATTCATTTATATCACGTTTCAGTTTCTTACATTTTCTATCATACAAAAACCTACATTTGTCCTCTATTTTAACTTTCATGTTAATATATTTCATCTTTTCATCTTCAATGGTAAATAGCAAATCATTATCAATAAGCAGGTTGATTCTCTCAATGTTGGATAACAGTTTTTCCATTACCCTTCCATTTTCCCTAATAATGGTCCTAATTCTATCCAACCCACAATTGTTAAATATTTCCAACAATTCTGAATGAAATTCATTACCCTCTACTACATTACTGGGGTATTTGTATATACGTAACCCCTTTGGCACTATCACTCTCTTGACACATTCTTGTAAATAGTTGTTATCTATGCACAAAGTTTTGAATTTCACCATCTTGTCATACAGTGTATTCACATTTGTGTTATAACTGTTAGCATCAAAAGTGTCAATAGTATCGTTCTGTGAACTAAAATTCGAAAAGGCTCTGTTGTTTGTGAGCCAAGAAGAAATATATTTGTCCCTACCCCAATCCAAGTCCACTGAGCCGTGACCTCTAGGTTTGTTGGTGTTCGAATGATTAGTCCCATGCTGTTGTGCCCTAACCCAATCGTTTGAATCAGTCCTTGTTTCTGCCTGTCTCCATTGGACAGCCCTGTTTTATTTTAGTTTGCCAGTGAAACATTTTCAGATGTTCTGAAGGAGAATGCTTGAGAGACAGAAAAAAGCACAGGTGCTGACTAGAAGAATTGGGAGTACCTTGGACTTGAACTGGTGCCTGGGGTTGGGAGATGGAAATGAACAGGAAGAAGACCATTGATTTTGGAATTAGTGAATAAATGTGAGACTATAAATCATCGATCACATTTGTGAAATATGGATTTACAAGAAAAAAGTGGAAAGACTGGACTTTTGCTGACTTTGTAAACTTATAGGGAGCTGAAACCCATTTGCCCCACTTCAATGTTTGAAAAGACACTGAAGGAAAGGAAGAAAAAAAGAAAAGTAATTGTAAGTTAAACGAGTTTTGTTCCCAACAGAATTTGTATGGGACATTTCATGATACAAATTACATGTTATATTTTGCAAAGTATTCTTAGTTATTGTTGTATGTGATAAAGATACTAAAATAATCAAGTGCCTTTTTGTGATAAAGATACTAAAATAACCAAGTGCCTTTTTTCTTCCTCTTTTTCTTTTATAGTTATAAGAAATCTAGGCATTACAATATAACAAGAGAAGAAAGACTGGACAAATGCATGTTTAAGTTTATATGCTGGGGGTGGGGTGAAAAGTGAACATATTACAATATCTGTAGAGTTGATATGTTCTTTCTTACTTTTGCATAGGCGAATGTCTGGATTAAGGCTTTTGCCTTACTCTGATAATTTTTTTTGTGTAAGCAAGTAAATAAGATGACACTGAATATAATGAAAAGTTTTCCTTTGGCAAGTAAATGTTCAGAGTAAGTTGAAAGGTTTACAGAGCTGTACATTTGGTACTTGTGTTTCCATGGAGACAAGCAGTCTACAGGGGAAGCAATAAAAGCCAGTACACTTTTTAAAGCTAAACGTTAATGATTTATATAAGTATGAAACAAATGTATAAACATAATATGTGCCTATATTCCCCCAGGTAATAACTGAGGGACCCTAGAAGACCTCTACTGGCTATCCAGTGTCTACCCCCAAGAGACCATTGTTCTAGGGGACCTCAATATAGATTGGAATACCTGAACTGCAGAGACCCCAACCACCCACGTAAACCTATATGGTTTTACAGAAACTATAACTTCCCCTACTAGGATCAGCAAGCCTAACAATAAAGAAAGTATCCCAGACTGGATACTAATTAATAGCCCCCACCACATGTACAAATCAGGTACTCTCCCTGAAGATTTAAGTGATAATTTCTTAATGTACACTATTAGGCATAAAGTTGAATGTCCACATCTACCCATCTATAAAATAATAAATAACAAAAATTTCAACCTTAATAAATTCTTAGAAGAACTTAAATTATGCAATTGGTCAATTCTAAAACAACTACCACTAGATGAGGCAGTAACACACTTTAACACATTCCTGGCCATCGTTGACAACCATGCACCTGCACGCTCTATTAGAATTAAAACAAAAATTGCTCCCTGGTTCACTAAAGAAACTAAACTAAAGATAATCCAAAGAAATCATGCCTGGAACACCTGGCACTCCTCTAAAGCCCCACAAGATCAACTCAATTTTTGAGAATATAAGAATGGCAACAAGGCACAGAAGTTCTGGGCAGGTATTAACAAACTCCTCCACCCAGGGGAATCCACAACTCCAACTCCCTCAGCCCCAACTCACAAACATCACCAGAGTCCATTGCCAACACCTTCAACAGTTTCTTTACAGAAACCATGCAGGCCCTTGCTAGCAAACTTAAACCCACTTGTCCTAATGCTGAAACCCCTAAACCCAGTGACAATTTCTCCTTTAGCTTCCAAATAGTTCCGACTTCACTCATTACAGCCCTAATTAAAAAAATCAAACCAACCACTCTTTCTGCTGACCTCCTCCCTGCAGACTACCTGCAAAAAGCTGTTGATGTTACAGCATACCCTGTCTCTGTTTTGATAAACAGAACCATAACTGAAGCCTCGATCCCCTCTATCTGAAAAATATCACACATCATACCACTCCACAAAGGAGGCAGCCCCATTGAGCTGTCAAACTATAGATCAATAGCTATCCTTTCCCCTCTGGCTAAAATTATGGAAAAGTGTATCCATAAACAACTCTTACACTAGCTTATTCAACATAATCTTCTGGCCAACTCCCAGCATGGATTTAGACCACAGCACAGTACCACCAGAGCCCTCCTCTCCTTTTCTAATGTTATAAATTCAAACCGTAACAACAACAAAACTATCTTCTTCCCTGTTTCTCGATCTTTCCAAGGCCTTTGACATGGTTAACCACCAGCTACTCTTACTTACCCTAAAGAAAATATCCCTAAACAACCATGCCATACAATCATTTCAATCTTATCTTAGTGGAAGACAGTAGGCTGTCCTTTGGCAGGACAAACTCTCCACCCTTCTCACCATTACCCTTGGTGTCCCTGAAGGCTCCATATTAGGTCTACTTCTTTTCTCCCTCTTTATCAATGGCCTCCACACTGTAATCCCAGATGCAACCTGTATACAATATGCTGATGACTCCACCCTGATTTGCTCAGCCTCTACCCCTACAGATCTCCTTAGTTTAACCCAGAAAAGCTTTAATACAGTGTAAAACTGGATCACTAATCAACAGCTAATATTAAGCCCTAATAAAACAAAGCTATTGCTCTTCTCCCCTACTCACAAATCCTCTCAACCTTCGTTTACTATAACATCTAACAATGGGACCATAATCTCATCAGATATGCATACCAAACTCCTGGGTGTTATAATAGACAACAACCAAAAATATGATATGCACGTAAACCAAACTATTAAAACTGTTAATACAAAACCTGGCTCCCTATACAAAAACAAACCATTTCGCACTCCTCTAGCTAGGACTGCCATTGCTTGTACCCATCTGCTTTCAGCTCTATATTATGCCTCGCCAACACTCACTAACTTGAACAAAACTGATCTCAGCAAACTCTCTAGCTGCTACAATCAAATTGCCAGGTTTGCCACAGGAACTCACTACAGGACACACCATTGTCAAAACCTAACCCCCTTAGGATGGCTAGAACTCCCCAGGCTAATTCAATATAATCAACTTACTGTAGCATTCAAGGTTATTAACCATCCAGAAAACATGCCCTCCCTTAAAAACATTATCCATCCCTACAAAAACGCTAGGTCACTTCATTCCACTACAAAAATGTTGGTTCAATCTGTTAAAGCTAATAACGTATCTGGAGAATCTTTGTTTGCAAATTCAGTAGGCAAAATCTGGAAATCGCTCCCATCTGACCTTACTCTGAACCCCTCCTGTAATGAGTTCAAAAAAAATCTAACCCAGTATTTTAAAACTCACTGGTTATGTCCTTGCTCTAACCCTGACTAAATTCTACTTCCATATCCCTGCAAGTTTTTATTCACAGCGACTTACCTCTTAAACCAAAAGGTTTGAAAAGAGTAACTGTAGCATCTCTGCAGATACTCTGTATATAGCTGCACCTATAGGTTTGATAAATGAAACATATGTACATATTTGTATATATTTCTGAATATAAACTGCATTCTTCATAGGCATGAAATGTGAGACTGTAACTTGTATGTTAATACAATATGTTTGTGTATATACTGTAACTTGCTTGTCTTTATCTGTTTGTTACTTTGGAGCTTTTCTCCCCAGGCCTCTGCTGTAATTGGACATGTATCCAGTTGGACTATCCTGGTCAACAAATGCAAAATAAATAAAATAAATATGTATATAAGCTGATTTTCACATCTGAGAGGGAAATGAAAATAAGACAAGAACAGACAGCAATTAGTGTAAGTGGGAACACAGGCTATAACGTGTCTTAGGATGGATAACTTTAATACTAAGTTATGTTATACCTGTTTGTGCAGTTTTCAATTTGGGACAATTGTTCCTAACAGAAGGGTTAAACTTCATTATGTGAAGATGGACATAGTTGTGTGTGTTTGTTTTCAGCTAATAGGTTATGGAGACTTTCTGGGGGTATGTTTGGATTTTTATTTGAGGGTTTTCATTAAAACTAAAAGTTTGCAAAATATGACTTAGGTTCAAACAGACATGACAAGAAACAACTACATAAGAGATCAATCTGCCAGACATTGGTGGGTACATGTAATGTTGAAAATAGACATATATAATAGGTGGGAATAATAACAAACTGGCATATATAATATGTGGCAATAATAAACTGGCACATATAAAACTAAAAACAATTGACCCTGTTTTTATACAGGCGTCACAAAAGTAAATTGCAACAATTAATTGAATAATTAAAAACAATCAGTAATGTTTTAAAAACCAAGTACAACCATATGTAGGTTTAAAATGTCATATTATAACATTCTTAAAGTTGGAAAAACTTTTCAAAGAAGTGTTTAACCATCGCCAAAAGCAGCAGTCTACCTTTCAGAGCTTTAGATGTTAGAAAATAACATTATAATATTCAAAAAGTGTTCAAGTAAATTTCCACATAACTTAAGTGCCTTTTAAAACATTAAATGCATTTAGAAAATATTTGATTTAAAACCTGTGAATCAAACACAAAAACACAGCTGAGAACAAAAACAAGAATGCTAAATATACCTAACGGCATTATTAACCTAATCTATACTATAAGACCTTAAAAATATATGTGTATATATTAGTAGGGTCTAAAGAAGTTAAATCTAATAACATGCAAAAAAGCTAAATCCCCCATGAAATTTCTTTTTACCTTTTCAAAACTAACAATTTAAGAATACATTTTATAGATAAATGTTCATTTAAATCTGGGGACATGTGTGCTGTTGTTTTAATGTGCCACTTGAGTTCATCAATCTCCAACAACAATTGGCAAGGGCCCCCTCTAGTGTCGGCAAGCCTTTGTTGTAATACTATAAATTTAAAATGATGGTTGGGATACTCAACAATATGTTTCGCCAAAGCATTATTCATATCTTTTTTACTTATTGTATAACAATGTTCGTAAATACGTTGTTTGATTTTCCTGTCTGTTTTTCCAATGTAAAAAGCAGTACAATAATCACATAATACGGTGTAGGTGACACTCCTAGTCTCACAGGTAAATCTATGATTTACTTTATAAATTTTGCCCCTGATATTGACTTCATTTACCACCAGGATATGTTTACATTGTGGACATGCTCCACACTTAAACATACCTTTAGGTCTGTTGGAATGGGACACTTTTCTCCATTCAAGAAGTGCTTTAAGGTTGAGGTTTCTTCTATACATAATTTTTGGTTTCTCCCCTAGTCTTGTAGATAAGGCTTGATCTTCTAAAATAATACCCCAATTTTTATTCAAAAAAACAACTTCTTATTATAATTCTTATTATAATAGCTACACTAAACATATTATTTTTGCAATGTGAATGGCCTCACAGATACAGACAAAAAGGTAAAGAGTACTGAATTATATTAAAAAAGCAGAGTGCAAATGGCAATACAGGAGACACATTTGGAAAGAGGTGAGGATATAAATTTGATAAAGAAAGGATTTCAGAATTGATTTTCAGCAGAATGTCTGAGAAAAAGAAAAACGGGAGTATGTATACTAATTGCTAGAGGAGCCCTAATAATGATAGAAGAGGAAAAAAGATTGTAATGGTAGATTTGTGGTCCTAAGGGTCTACTGGCAAGAGACAAAGATTGGACTGGCATGTACATATATTTCTCCTAAAGCTGCTATTATGGAGCTCAAGACATTTTGGGAGATATAATCACCTTTCAGCAGGGAATATTACTTATAGGGTCTCTGGAATCTGATTTGCAATAGTACAGATGTATTGGGGGACCTGGAAGGGAAATTATAACAAAAAGGGTTGATTTCTGAAGAAATTTATGAAAATATATGGAAGACATAAATTCAGTACTAGGAACTCAAAGAATTTATGCATTATTTCCCAAGGTACAATAACTAAGCTAGACTATGCAGAAATTATATTTTACATGGTACTTGTGTATTTAATTGAAATATTCAACACATATCCAATAAATGTTTCAGAACATGTGCCAAAAACAACTAAGACAAAAATGCAGGATAATGAAGTAAAAATGTGACAGTGGCACTTCCTCACCTACCTGTTAAAAAGGCAGGAATTTAAGGAATGGGTATTGGAAAATATTTGGTAAGTATTACGAGAGATAGAAATTTCTTCAAAAGTTACTGCAATTGAGTGGGATAAAATGGAACCAGAGTTTGAAAATAGAGTAGAAATTAAAAGAAAGAGTTATTGTTAAGAAATAACAAGAATTATTTAGGGAGACTGACAAAGGTTAAAGTATTACAGAATAAGGGGAGTCTTAATTGATAAGAAGCAGCACAACTGCAGGTTGCCAAAAAGAAAAAAGGGGGTGTGTCTGGATAATATGCATGAGTTTAGAAAGACTGCTGTTAAGCAACTTTTTTTTTTTGTATAATAACTCCAGAGCTTAGGCAAGAGAAAGTAGAAAGAGTTGTTTGCAAACTTATGGAGACTGTAACAAGAAAAATAACCAGAGATCCTTTTGAGGTAGTAGAGATATTTTAGAAATGTTATAAATGTTATGAACATTTGCACAAAACAGAGGAATGTGGAAATCAAGAAAAAGTACAAATGGAAATATTTATGAAGGACTTAAGTATGCTAAGTTTAGAGGTAGTTGAGGCTTAACAATTAACAGTTAAGATAAGAGGAGATGAGATAAAAATGGTGACTTATAATCAATCTACAGGACAATCTCCCGAAATAGATGGTATTCCTGTGGAGGTTTAGAAGCTAGCAAGAAAGACAGTGATAAAGCTCTGGAAGGTTTTGTTTAACAATATTTTAAAAGGAGGGGAAGCACCAAAATCCTGGAAGAAAGCTGAGGTGGCTGTAATACCTAAAGATGGTAAAGACCCATCAGACCCTGCTTCATATAGGCATATCTCAATTTTAAACCATGATTATAGTGTTCATATCTATAATAGCTAAAGGAATTGCAAAGGTGTTGCCAGAATTGATATGGTTAAATGTGTTTTTGTGGAGGGTAGAAAAACATTTGACAACATTAATAGAACAATGATAATTAAATAGGGAGTAGAATGTAAGAAAACAATGTTGTTATTGGTGGGTTTTGATGCAGAAAAAGCATTCAACAGAGTAAGCTGGGATTTCATGAATATGGCAGTGGAAGAATTTGCATTCCCCTGATACAATAATAAGGTTAATTAAGAGGGTATATGAGGGATTAGAGGCAAACATTAAAGTGGAAGGATTCCTCTATGATAAGTTGTGTCCAAATAGAGGAAACAGGCAGTGGTGTCCTCTTTCCCCTTTGTTATGTGCATTACATTCAGAGCCATTGGAAAGAAAATAAGGGACTCAGAAATTCAAGGATGTAATTAGTGTGGTAATGAAGAAATACTGGCTTTATTTGAGAATGATATTATTTTTCTGCCTGATAATGTACTCACACTTTAAGAACACTTGATCTTAGCCAAAAGTCCAAGAAGCAATATGAATTGCTCAGGCAAAAAACATACTTATGTGGGCACAATAAAATGAAGAATTTAGGAGTATGGGTTAAAAAGCATTGTTTTATGGCAGTTAAGGATATTTGGGAAGAGACTAAACAAAAGATAATGCAAAAAACTGAGAAACTGGAAACTCTCACTTACAGATATGGATAACACAATACAAGTAGTGAAAATGTGTTTAGTCCCTTTAGCTTTGTATATAGCTCAGGCATATTTTTATCAATCAGAGGAGATGTTGTGGACAGTAATTCATTGAGAGTTGAAGAATTTTATCTGTTAGGGAAAGTGGGCAAAGGCCAAGTGGGATAAGCTGATCCTTCTAACAGAACAAGGAGGTTAAGGATTACCTCTACTCATCACTCATCAGACCCATCATAGAGTACAACGCCCCATTTGGGATGTACCTTGCAAGACACCTGCAACAGCTGGAAAGACCACAGAAGTACCTCACCAAGAGGATCACTGGCCTCAAACAGATGCCCTATGTAGCTCGACTGAAGAAAATCCAGCTGTACTCATATGCATACCGCCTACTCAGAGATGATCTCTGCCTGACATATAAGGCCATGTCCAACCCAGAATTGATGGACATGCTCCACCTAAAGAATACCTTATCCCCTCGAGTCACACGCTCTAGGGATCTAAACCTCACCACAACAATAAATAGAACATGCTGGAGGGACAGAATCCTGTCCCAGAGACTTCCCATGCTTTGAAACAAGATTCCAATCTACATTAGGCAGAGCCCTTCACTAACACTCTTCAAAAGAAACCTTGACGAGTGGATGGGAAACAGAAAGTTTACCCCGGGGATCATTTCAGTGGATCTGCTGAACAGAGGCACAGGGAACTAATCCATGGGGGCAGCGAAGGCCAACACATTCTGGCTAGGCTTATAAATGCCTTCGGGCAGATAGCCTAGTACCTACCTATGAACCTCATTTGAAGGGATATTTTACAGCTACAGAGTTAAGGCTCATATTCATAACACAGGCAGAAAGCTATAATTCAAAGTTGAAATGAATGTTAATGAAGTGGGGGGAAATTCAAGAAATAAACAGAGAATGGGATTTTGGAAGCAGATCCTAAAGGAGGAGAATAACAATAGCCATACAGAATGTTATATTCATAAAGTAAAAGAGAGTATTCTAAGAACTTAGCCAATGTGAGAATGGAGAAAGGAAATTCTGCTGACAGGAGGGACTGCAATTAGAGTTACAGAGAATAGATAAGAGGGGACTAAAATTTACTGGAGAAAGTTGGCAAAGGAAACAATGTATTGGGAACAAATAACAACAGGGAATGATTATAGAATGGGAAGACGCCAAGAAGACATTTGAACTGCAGGCTAGAGACTACCTTCCTTATCAGAGACTTATACCAGAGTATTAACAAAGCAAAAAGGAAATTAGAATCCTAGGTGAAAGACCTGCTCTGGTAGAGTTTTTAGATGAATCTAGAACAGCAGTTGTGGTTAACAAAGGGATAATTAGTAAAAAACAAAAACTCAAAAAGGGATAATTAGTAAGGCATATAAAATATTGCTGGTAATTAAAGGAATCAATAAGATGAGGTTAGAAAAGATTGGAAAGAGAGACTGGATAAGGAATTCACAAGGAAAGAATGGTAGGACATATGCAGGGCTCCCAAATATGCAACAAAGTCTAGATGCTTTAAGATTTTTGTTTAGAAGCATCTATAGTATATTAGTATGGGTCCCCTTCAGCTGTTCGAACTTTCAAATGTTCGAAACTCATATGGCCGACACCATATGTTCAAACATTTGAAAGGCCGACAACTGATAGCGGAGATCCCACTATAATGCGGGACTGGGAGATTCCCCTTTCCTGCACTGTAGTGTGATCTCGGAGTGAGAATAATTAAGTAGCAGAGGGTGTGGGGGGTGCAGGGAGGCTTGCCCCCCTGTATAACACAGCTTTACTGTGTTTCTAGGTGGGTAGTGGTTCTATTTCAGGATGTCAGTATTCTGGACTGTCGATCATATGGTGTCAGCCATATGAAAGTCAGCATTCCGGACTGTCGACATTCTGAAGTAGATCCATTAGTATATGTATACCCCAAGCAGACTCCAAAGAATGTTTCCTCAGGTAGAAGGCAAATGTTGGAGATGTGATGGGTAAGAAATATATAAATGGGGACATATGTTTTGGGAGTAATATGAGTTGGCAAACTTTTAAAATTCCCCACAAGAGTACTCTGCCATAAATATTGACTGAGCAAGAAAATTATTTATTTATTTTTTTTGAGTTGGAATACAGGATCTGAAATGCCTAGACATAAAAAGGCCTTGTTAAGTATAATTCTGGTGGCTATCAAAAAAGCAATTACTAGAAAAAGGAAATCAAAGTCTAAACCAACTGCACTTGAAGTAGTGAATATTGTAGCAGAGATGAAATAACTGCAAGTAGGATCTTTAGTAAAGGGTAGGAGTAAACTACATAGGAAAAATGTAAATAGTGGGAACAATATATGCAGAAAAATGTTTTGGAGGAGGAATGTGGTTTAATGGAAGACAGGAATTGAACAATTTATGTAATGTTGGATTGATGATAATTGTATAAAAGTGTGTATGTTATATGGGTCTATATCAGTCACCGAAATGGCTGAAGTTCGAACACTATATGTTCAAACTTCTAACCACGAAGTACAAAAACATCGAAGTCTCAGAACAGTGATTTTTTTCCCCAGAGAAAAAAATCGCTGTTCCAAGAAACACACACACAGCACAAGCTCACCAAAAAAACAGCAATCCACACACAAACACTTAAAATCCTATCTCTAACCCTACACTAAACTGTACATACACTACTATCTATCCACTTACCTTAACCCAAAGCCTAACCCTAAGGTCCGTCACTATCGCACATTCACCTGATCTGTGCCCTGACCCTAACTCACCTATCCTGCCCTAACCCTAAAGTCTGTCACTATCGCACACCCACCTCACCTGCTCCCTAACCCTAACTCACCTAACCCACACCCTAATGTCTACACAATAGCACACTTACCTGAACCCAACCCATAACTTCCCACCACAGTCCTGATAAATGTGAAGCCACAGAAACGGCCACAAAATTCTTTCCCTGGGAAAGAATTCGGTGTTCCATGGCTTTGCAATAATCAGTGTTCGAACTTCACAATTCATCACAATTCAAACATCTAGTGTTTGATCGTCAGCCATTTTGACGGACTGATATAGACCCATGCTATATATAATGTTTGTAACTGTGAACATGTTAACATGGTTTGTTTTCTGTTATATAAATGTATGTCTGCCTGTATCTTAAGCAATAATTTAATAAACGTATTAAAAAAAGATGTGAATAATCAGTGAACATACCTAACAAGGGGTGTCTGCATGACACAATCACCACTGAGGGAGACTACACCTGATTTTCAGAAATGTTCTGATTATGACATTGTTTTGGTTAGTTATTCTGATGATATCACTAATGTTTCTGCTCTAGATACTAACTTTGAACTACCTGATGTTTTCATTATTAGCTATGACTTCTACCATAACAGTGACTGTAAAGTTTCAAGATATGGATGGCTTGTTAAAATGGGTAAAATGTAGAAAGACTATGTTACTTGTTATGACAGCAAATTCTTATAATCACTGTTGCTATTCATAATTGTACATATATATGCATTCTTCAGTTCTTATGCAGTGGTATATAATCTTGTTTCTTTCCTGAGAATGTGAATTGCATAGTATACCATAATCAGTACCACAATAGTTTGTGTATAGTTCTTATAGCTTAAGGGGAATTGAAGAAATGTATAAAGTGCGAGTATTACTTTAAGAGTAACTACCCATAAGGCTAACTTGCAGGTTGGGTGTCACGGGATTCTTTCAGTTTCAGTAAATGTTGCCATATTAGGAAGAAAGAAGTTCACACCTCAATTCAGGGGGAGGTCAAACAGCCGTGGACCAAAGGACAGAAAAAGAAAATTCTCAGGAGAGAAACAGGACTACAACAGAAAGATGAGACATTGACTGACCTTGTGTTTAATCTCTCTGATTTTACCCTTGATGCTACACATCTGGCACTATTGAACAAGGGTCTTACTTTTATTCCTGCCAATTGTGCGAAGCTAAGTGAAATATTACTGGACTTAAGACTATTTTGCCGTCGTTTATCATTGAAGCTACTGTTTAATGATAGAGATGATAACTTCAATGTGAATGATGTGTCATTCAAATTCAGACGTAATAGCTGTTTTACTCCATCTATGCCGTCTCATGTTGATTCTTTCTTGAAACTATGTGAGAAGGATCTTTATGCTCTGTTTTCTAACAATAGTAAGAAGGGTAGATTTTATAACTTAACTACTGATGAATCTAGAGCCTTATCCATGCTTAAGAATAATCATGATATCACCATCAAACCTGCTGACAAGGGTGGTGGCATAGTGTTGATGAATGTGCTTGACTATGAGACTTCTATGACATCCATGTTATCAGATGTTGCTACCTATAAGAGGATGAGTGAGAATGATATTACTTCCATTATATATAGTGTCCATGATGTCCTACATGATCTGTTGATGTGCCGACAAATCAGTGTTGAAATTTTTGAATATTTATATATTGAATGCCCTGTGACACCCATCATAAAGGGCTTACCTAAGATCCACAAGGGCGTTTCACCTGTCCCCCTAAGACCTATTGTCTCGAGTGAGGGGTGGGTCTCTTCTCATGTATCGAGTTTTGTAGAGCATTTACTTAGACCAGTTGTTAACAACTACCCCTCTATTCTGAAGGACACCTATGATTTGTTGGACACTTTGGATAAGTTAACATTAGATACATCTATTAATCACCTCCTCATCACTCTGGATGTTAACAGTTTGTTTACGTCCATACCGAATGATCTAGGTATGCAATACTTGGATGAGCTCTTGGCCAAAGAGCATGACCTCAGTAATGATAGGAAGATCTTGATTCATCAACTACTTCATATTGTACTTTACAATAATGTGTTTTTGTTTAATGGTCAACACTACTTACAACAGTGGGGGGTAGCCATGGGGACCCCCTGCGCCAACACTTATGCCAACCTGGTTGTTCTACAGTGGGAGAAACAGTTTTTGTTTCCACATGAGATGTATGGCTTTGTTGAATTGTACAAATGCTTTGTAGATGATATCCTCATAGTTTGGGGAGGAACTAGAGAGGAGTTCATGAATTTCCTATGCTATTTAGAAACTACCACTACATTTCTTAGATTTACCAGTGAGATCTCGTCTGACAAGATACATTCTCTAGATGTGACCTTGAAGTTACATGCAGATGGCACTATTGGGTCAACTCTCTACAGGAAGTCTGTATGGAAGAATAGCTTACTCCCATTTGATAGTATGCACCCTAGGAGTATGTTCCCTGGCATTGTTAAGAGCCAGTTCCTTAGGGTGCAAAGATTATGTGGTAAGGGACCTTCTCTTCTAAGAGAGGCCGATATCATGGAAGGTCTATTTCTTGACAGGGGATATGACCGCAACATGGTTCGTAGCATTAGACAAGATACCCTTGGCAGTCCAGATACTGAGACCAATATGGCGAACTTTATAGATCGACAGTTCACTGTAGATAAAGGCTACCTTGCCAATAATAGGCGACCAGGACCGACAGACATGGTCAAATTTGTTACTAAATACACCAGTAACATTAATGCCATCAAAACTGTTATATCCAATAACTGGAATGTACTTATGACTGACAACATAACCAGAAAGTTAATAGGTGCTAAACCAGGCTTTGTTTTTAAAAATTGTGATAATTTGAAAATGATTCTGTGCAATGATAGACATACTGTTCTACCCCTAATGAATTCCATGTTATCACCCTATGGCACTTTTCCCTGTAATCATTGTAAACGGTGTTCTTTTATTGTGGATGTCCAAACTTTTTGGAATCCCCTAACTCAATTTTTGTTCCGTCCCAGATTTCATGCTACTTGTGATACCAAGAATTTAGTATATCTTGCAACCTGTAATGAATGTGAAGCGTTCTATGTAGGGTTGACTACCAAGAGGTTACAGGACAGGATATATAACCATTTATATGATATCCGGAAGTCCAAAGAAACGAATGCTTTAGCTAAACACATAATGGAATTTCCCCTACATATTTTTTCGTTCAGGGTATTACAAATATTGAGACCCAGACAGCGGGGTGGCAATTCTGCCAATGACCTTGCATTGGCGGAATTGAAATGGATTATGCAACTTGGTTCACATATATTTCCAGGATTAAATGCTTATGTATCTCTGAGACCAGTACTTGAGCTAAATAATATATAATAACTTTTGGATACATCTTGTGTTCAGGGTATTGCCAATATTGGGACTTACATAGTGGGGTGATAATTCTGCCAATGATCTTGCAGTGATAGGATTGAAATGTATCATGCAATTTGGCTCACATACATTTTTAGGACCTAATGTCTATATATTCCTGAGACCAGCACTTGAGTTAAATATCATATTATAGCTTTAGGCTATATTTTGTGTTTCATTTGTTTTATTATCTTTTTACTGTTGTGATATATATGAGTAAGTTATCATATGCTCCATTCTAGACTTTGGACACTTTTAAATGTCGTTTTTATTCATCTAAGCACTAGTTATACATACATGTATAATAATGTTTCCTTTTTCAGTTTGTAGTTTCATATTGATATATATACATATATGTTGTTGCTTGTTATACATGTATTTTTGTCCATGACACATATTTTGATGTGTTATTAAGCTCTATCTTGCTATATAATATTACCATATATTTTCAGTCGTATACCTTAAGCATTTATGCTTATGCTATGTTATATTGGTCTATATAGCAACGGGACATAGGAATTCTAACTGTATGCACATGTATAGTTTTTAGAGATTAATGTAATATTGTTGCAGCCATGCACGATGTTATCTGCACAATTATACACTCATATTCACATCAGATGTTTTTATGTGTTTGAGTGATGTCTTAGTCTACACGAAGCATCGCTCCAGGAGCCATTATTCTTGATGTTGTTCTTTTGCTAATCTATCGTCGGAACTGCATACTCTGCATGCGTAGGAATTTAATAGGGTCATATAGCCACGAGTTTTAAGTATATCAGGCTCTAGCATCTTTTATCATATTAATTTTGTAATGATACCATCATATTTGAGACTTGCGTTTGAAAGCAAGTCTTTTATAAATTAATGTGTATATATAGTCCTAGACTGATCCCTTTAGAAGTGAGTTTAAGTGATACTTTTACTTCATTCAAGCTTTGTTACTACAATTCATTGCTGGTTTGCTTGGAGCTCTTTTGTTGACATCAACACTACAATTATACGTTCTGAATGCCTAGTGTTATTGTAACGTTGTTTGAACCATATAGTGCTTGATTCCAACAATGATAATAGTTTCTTAAACATAATCATGCATTTTTTAAAACTGTGTTTTTAAAATTGTGTTTTGAATTGAGAAGAATGTAGTTGAGATATGTGTTTAACTACAAACTGTTTTTCAAAAAATGCTAATTGCTTGATTAATTGGTTGATTTCCCGCCTTGCTGTTCTAGCAAGGAGTATATAAAGGGTTTGCATTTTGTATGTAATGTTGTCTGATGAAGCGTGGGAGGACCCACGCGAAAGCGCTTACTTTTTGGTTTATAATAAAGACTTTTCCTGTTGGATTTTACTGGGACTTATTCATCATTATTTCCATCGTGGTTTGGTAGTCCTTTTACCATTTTCTTCTGGATTTTTTTTGTTTGGAAGGAGCACCTTTTGGCAGGACTGTTGCTTCACTTCTGATCCATATTAGGAAATAGAACAGATGCGTCCAGCAGTGGCTCTTATGTGTTGGTATGATGCTAGCTGTTAGTTACCTGTGGTAGACTTAAATGAACTCAAGTATTGCAACAGGGTGATTGCACTGTGAGAGTAGTAGCATGGTAGCTCAGTAGAAAGATCACAGCCCCTAGCTCCAGGTTCTGGGGTTTATTCCTGACTTTTGATCACTCTGTTTATTTAGTTAGTATGTTTTCTCCATGTCTTCATGGGTTTTCTAATGGCCACTCTAAATTATCCATATATTTGTATGTTGCATTTATCCTTGCATTTATAACTTTAGGCCATGGATGACTAGGGTATATACGCCAGCTCACTTACCGGTTTAACAAATAACATGAAGAATCTTGTTGGAACTCATGTTGTTGTACTAAGAAAAGGCTATGTTTCATTAAACAGTAGCAGCTGCTTAAGTACTACTTTTCCCAGTAGCTGGCTTGGATAAGGAGAATTAAAACTGTATGATTACTCTAATGTAGGGGCCCACAGCAATGTTATTTGATATGGAGAAAAGATGGATTCCAGTGCCCTTAACACCTAGGTGTGCATGCAGTCTGTAAATGTGTGTGTATGCACTTGTGCGAGCGCACGTGTGTGTGTGTGTGTGTGTGTGTGTGTGTGTGTGTGTGTGTGTGTGTGTGTGTGTGTGTGTGTATGTGCGTGCGCACGTGTGTGTGTGTGTGTGTGTGTCTATATGTGCGTGCGCACGTGTGTGTGTGTGTGTGTGTGTGTGTGTGTGTGTGTGTGTGTGTGTGTGTGTGTGTGTATGGGTACGTGTGTATGTGTAATGAAAAGAAGAAAGGTCAGGCAATTTAATTCCACTTCCTGCTTGCCCAGTAAACTCAGTGAAAGGTAATGGCTGTTGACATGGTAATTATTGTAAAGTATGGCTGGATGTAAGGGCTTACCTACTCTGCAAATTTCTTTGCCAGCTGGATAAAATATTCATCCTGTGGAACCAACAGCTTACTTTCCTCACCGTTCATAGCAAATATATTACGTTTGTCTCACTCTTTCTAAAAATCTCTTACCAGTTTTAATTCAAAACCCCCTTTAAATAAGCTGTTCCAATTACCTGCCATTCTTTCTGTAGAAAATGTTTCTTGGCCTCAACCTAGATTATCCATATAGCTCCCACTTTGACTTTTCAAGTTACATGTGAAGGCTACAATTGGATGACAAAATAGTTGTTAGTTCACCCTGGCAAAAGACAAAAAGTAAAACATGCTCCCTGCATCCCCATTGGAAGAGACCCACAGATGTACAGACTTAAATATATCAACTCTGTGATCCCAAAAACAATGAGTGCCATCCATATACTCACTGCCAAGATAACATGAAGAACCCTTGTCCCACAAAATAAAGAAATCAAAGCTGTTATAAATGTAGAAAAAACACTGCCAATTATTTTCTATGGAGCACAGTCAATGAGAAATATAAGGTTGTGATCCAGCTGGCCAGTCTAAGCTCAGCATAATGTAGGGAATCCATTCCCATGCTTTGTTTAAATAACATTCACCTATTCTCAAACTTCTGTTTGTGAAATATGTACTCAATAAAAACTGTGTAAGTGAAAACTTGAAGGTGTATATGGGTTAGGATTACTCCAAGTGCTAATAGCTCAACACTAAGAAATTTCAAATGCAATTCATTTGTACTCCATAAGTTGACAATATAGATGTTTAAAGCAGTTTAAGTACATTTAACCTTATTACTAAAACCGCGGTGGTGGTGTTGCGGTAGCGTCGTCGCCTCACAGTAAGATGCTGTCTGGTTCGATTCTCAGCTAGAGCGTCTTCTGCGTACCTTTGTTGAAGGTTGTGCATCAGGCCTGGCAAGCCAGTATGTAAAAATCAACTGCCAATCATTAGCGGACCGGAGTTCCGCTGTGGCGACCCCTAACCGGGAAAAGCCGAAAGACACAAGCAAACTAAAGTGAAAAGTACAGAATAGGTACTTTCAACAGCAAGAAAAAAATAAAAATTAATTTGTTATAATTATTTAAAAAGTGTTTTTTTGAAGATTGCAAAATTGTTGTTCTTAAAATGTTTGTAACACTTTGAAGCTTTTCTCCCTGGACCTCTGCTGAAAATGTACTTCTAACCAGTAAAACTTTCCCAGTAATCAGCTGTCCATAAATATATAAAATAAGTTGTCCACAAGTACTTAGAGCTGAAAGGGTTTGCAGTTGAAGAGTCCCACTATGCTAGTGGAGTATGCAATGGGACATTCAGAAGAAACAATGGTACTGGTTGAGGTTTTGTGGTGGCCAGTAAGAACAGCTGATCCATTTTTAACAATGTTTAGGCCTTCTAAAATATCTCTCTGCCTCTTCATCTCTCTTTAAAAATTTGTTGCCCAAAATCATTATGAAATTTGCAGCATCACTTATCTGCAAGATCATATTGTTACAACTAATTTGTAGGATCATGTTTATGCTATTTATTTATTTGTATCCAAGCTTTGTCCCAAAGTGTTATGAGATCTTTCAGGCTATCTTTGCCAACTCTGTTGTTTTCATCTCTCATTGTTCATATTTTGATGTAGCACAAGAGCTCTTGGCTAGGATAGAAACTGATAAACTATTACATGACAGTTATCAGAGGACAAGTATTTGTCACATTTCAATTTTATCAGAAAGGACATTTCAGTATATGTGGAAAATTACCTGAATTTGAGAACCATTGAAATAAGCCATTTTCTTTTGCAAAATCAAGTAGTGATGATAGGGCAGCTGTCAGTGAATGAACTGTCAGATGTCCTGATTGTTGTGAATCATATTCACTGTTCATGAGTATGTAGCCAGTGGAGGTGTAATTGAGATTATTTGGTCTGGACAGTTCACTTATAACTTGAGCCAGTGTCTTTCACTGAAGATTTTTGGACATATGCACTATTGCTACTAAAATCATCTATGCTGATATTCACAAAATGGTGACCATGTCCCTGACACCATTGCCAGCCAGAATGTTTGATACAAAGTAATGGTGGTAGGAGTGCATAAGCAGGCAATTCGCATGGTCATATTTCCACAGAGCATTACAAATCTGAGTGGCACACCTTTGTTTCATTACAGAAAGTCTTTTTGTGATAAAAAGAGGAGCCACATTACTAATTTGGTCATTAGACTGGCTTATTATTATGCAGCTGGCCAGAAACCAAAGCAGAACAGGTGAATGTGAACTAAACGAGGTTTATAGGCTGGCAAAAAGTCATTACTGTGGTTTGAGATCTACTAATATCTCCCAAACCATGTCAGGTATGCTGTCTACAATGAGTTGTGCTAAACTGAAGCTTTTGATAAAATATCAGTATAGTTAATAAGCGTTTAGAGTTTCTATATATGCATTTGGAAAGACTTCTTGGCTTTAAAGTCTGAATGAAGAATGAGGGTAGGACAGTTTCAATATTCCATATTAGAAGGACTCTTGGAGTGAGGAGAATTTCATTTGTGTGTAGTAACCTTGTTGAGAAAGTGAATTTTGTGGTAGGGACACAATGTATGTCAGAAGCAGGATGGCATTAGGAGAAGCTATGTGAAACAAACATTGCAAATCTATTAGAAAGGAATAGTTACCCTTGTACAAGGATCCTTCATGTTATCTTGGCAGTGAGTATATGGATGGGGCTTGATAACTTGCCATGTGAATCATGCCTTGATAACATCTGCAAATATGATAACTAACTGTCATAGAAAGGACCAACCCTGTTTTATAGAGAGGCCATATAGCTGTCGTCAAGTAAAAATCACCAAACAGATGCAAAAGGATGAAAAAAATTGAAACATTCCAAGCTATTCCTTTTCCAGGCAAATCCTATTGTGAGTTTTCAAATACAATGGCCAAGAAGCTGAGAGCAGAGTAAAGAAGTGCCTAATGTTATAAGCCACCCGTCTGTTTTGCTGAAAGAGTCTGCACTGGCTGGGTTGGATGCTGTAAGGAAAAAGATGTTTACTTGTCTGACCAGGATGTTGTACTTCCTGTTGCACTGTAACCGAACTGACAGTTCTGCAGCATTACAAAACAACAAGAGCCACTGTGCAGCAACATTTCACTAACTCTGTAGTACGATGGCTGCAGTCACTCTATTTTATAATGCAGAGTCAAATATTTAAGTTAAATTCACAGGAAAGGTGCAATGCTAAAATGCTGTGAAAAATCAGTTCAGAAAGTTTGACTTTCATATACACAGATTTTTGTGAAGTAAAATGCATCACTTTAATTACATGATGTGTGGCTTCATTGCTGGGGTAATTTGGTCACCTTTCCTTATGACTTTCACATAAAAATACAATGAGATAACTAACCGAATAACAAGAATGCATGCCATTATTTGCAGAAAGTACATCTGTGAGAAGCTCACCATAATAGTGATAGCAGGAGGGAACCCTTAGAATTAAAACAGGCTTGGGTGTCAAATTCTATAATAAGCTTTTAAAACAGCTGTACTGTATTACTTCCCCAAGTCGTTCGCCTCTAAGTCATCACCTTTAGGTAGAGTAATAAGTTAAACATCTGCACTTGAGCCTATAGACCTTCCAACCTGCCTTGAAAGACTACCCTGAAAAAAAATCCCTGGTCTTAAAATGAAAGTCCATCTTGCAGTGTTTAGTAAATATGTGGACTGAAGGCCATGTAGCCACCTTACAATTCTTTACTGCTGATGCTGCTAAGAGAAAACTGGAAAAGCAGTTGTCCTCTAATAGAATTGGCTGTAACAGAACCATGCAGTAGATTGTGACTCACTATAGCAAAAGGGAATACAACCTACTGGCTACAACAAAATTCTTTGTTTCTCCAGTGGAACTTCATCCAGTCAGGTTCAAAAGATACTGACCCCGCTTTGTTACATACTCTGTTCTATCAACATCAGTCTTAAGTTGTCTTCTATGACTCAAATGATGGAACAGCCTCTCTACCATGATTTGTGTTGATCATAGAGGATATGACCCTGAATCTTCTGGTATATCACAAACTCCAACTTAACATTAGGCATACTGAACGGACTTGCAACTAAGAAAACCATGTCCTTGCAGAACACTATGGAAAAAGCAAAAAATATCACTGCATTCAGTTCTGAGACATTTTTAGCAAAAATAGTAACAACCATAAATATATTTTTTAAGTATAATAATTTAAATTAACTCTAGCTGTCTCTTAAATGAGGATTAACTCAACCTCTGCAATATAAAACAAACATTTCTCAAGAGTCATCAACCTGTTAGGAAATTTTAGATATAAAGTCACTTTTGGAACAAACTGAATGAAAGATGAGAAGGTAGACAAGGTTCCAAAGGGGACAAGTGCTGAACAGTGTACACTAGTAAAGAAGCTGGATAAACTCTGATCCAGAAAATTTGCCAAATCATCAAAATTACAGGGAAATCTGCCTGACCTATAGTGAAAACTTCCTGTGGACACCAACACAGGAAATGGTTTGATTCAGAGATCTAGTTTTCTTAACCTCCTACAAAACTTTAATATATTCTGATGAAAACATATTCCTTTATGACAGCAAAAAGTTGGATTGTCATATGGCCACATTCAGACAGAGAGATCCTGGATGTCCTGCTTTGATGTTGCAAAAACAAAAATACTCTGAAGAATGGTCTGAAATCTTTTTGCAGACTGTTCCAGAAGAGGCAGACAGCCAAGGTTGCTTTTATCACATTGGAACAACTTGGAATAGCCTTGTTGTCTACCTGTAAGCTTTTACTAGTGCTCTCTGAATGAAAAGAATGGACAAAAATGAATAAAAAGACTGCCATTCTGACCATGGTTAGGTCAAGGTTTCATGATCTCTTCTCAAAAACTGTGGCAAATGATCACTTTGTTTAGAAGCAAACAGACCCCTCTGAGCGTTCCTAAAAATCAATGTCATTAAGGAGCAGACCGCTCGGCTCACTTGTTGCATGTGGTCTGCTAACCCTGAAAAGCTTAACTTGTCTACTACAACATTTAACTTTACTGCCATATGACTCACCATAAGATATGTTATTAGACTAATTTCCTTGTTCTACCAAGCAGTGGTCACCCTGATTAAGTGTTATGAATTAGTCCTTACCACAGATGTTGATGTAAAAACTACAGTGGCGCTGTGTGACATCATCTGGAAGACAACATTATTGCAAACCTAATGATAATAGTTACAGAGTCCCACAGCAGCTTTGTCCAACTGACATAAAGTTCCAGCTGACTTAGAAAGTACAACCTTCAACCAAGAGTGACTGATGAGGAGCTCTTTCATAAGGAACTGTGACTAAGGTACTTCTGTGAATGGTCAGCCTATTTTGTCCTTCATCAGTGAGATGTACTAGTGATCCTCTTTAACAACAGCAGGAATAAGACAAGATTTCTTTCCAAGCTGACTCCTTTGCTCACTAAGATGATACAGTGTGATCAGTGTAGGTTTGTCACTGGTAGGTAGACTTGAAAATAGTTATGTTTTTAGAGAAGCCCAAAGAACTGGGACCCCATTATTGGTGATAAGCTGGTATACCATGGGGCAAAGGTGTTTGAGGATATTTTTAGTGCACTAGAATGGTTCAAGATTCCTACAGGTTTTGTACTGCTGCTAATTTTCAGGAATACATGGCACAAATGCAAATTAATTGCAGCCTTCACTCAACTTTCTCCCTTTGGAAGGGCTATCTATCAAAGAGGTCTGTCCCCCTCAACCCCTACCACTGTTTATTTTCTGTTTGTTCTATAATCAGAACCTCTGACAGAGGCTCTATGTACCACTTCAATTAAAGGTTATGAAATAACATGTCAGGAAGTGAAGTTGCCTCAGTAAATGGATGAATTGTCGATGTACCTAAGTAGCCCAGAAGTAGACCCCCATCATTTCTTGAGGTATTAGATTGTTTTGGAAATATTTCAGGATGTACACTTAATATAAAACACTGAAGCAAAAACTGTGAATTTCCTCCTCCTTGGAATTACAAATAATGTGTCACTATGGCTCCAGAATAGCAAGTATTTGGGAATTAATTTTGCTCCTACGAGTCAGGATTCTGTAACTAGTGTATATAAAATTGTTAAATAAGCATAAGGAATTGATAAAAGAGAGGTTGCAGTCTCTAGATTTAAGTCAAAAAGATATATGCCGTGCAAAGACTCATCTACATAAAGGGCATATATAAAGGGCGGCGCAGTGGTGCAGTGGTTAACATTGTCACCTCACAGCAAGAGGTTCTCCGGTTCGATTCTCGGCTGGGGTGCCTTCTGTGTGGAGTTTGCATGTTCTCCCTGTGTTCGCGTGGGTTTCCTCCGGGTACTCCGGTTTCCTCCCACATCTGGAGCATTTCTCCCCGGGCCTCCACTGAAATCAGGCTCTGTGGAACCTAGTCGGACTTTCCCGGTCAACAAATGATAAATAAAAAATAAAAATAAAAAAATCTACCTTTCACATTATAAGTTTTCAATCACTTTCTTTACACTTAAGGATGACATTTTTAAGGCTGTTAAAAACATGATCATCAGCTATATTTGGGAGAAACATGAGCTAAGGGTAGCCTTGTGATGTCTGCACCCTAGCCCAGCAATCAAGGAGTCCCAAGTCCTCACCACTACCACCAGAGAGGGCATCTCATATATGAGGAAAGGGTAACAAATAAACACAGTAAAGTGAAATTTCCCTTAAGAGCACACAGAGATCACAGTCAGTCTGGGGCTGGTCACTCTCTTGCTCTCCAGGTCCCCAATAAGACTCCCCAATGGCACAGCTATAGGGTCCAGATCTCAGCCTAGCTGGGCAAGCTAAAATCTCCAGCACCCTCTCTGTCCAACCAGTGCTTTGTGTCCCCCTAAGTAGCTGACACACACACACACACACTTTGAGATAAGTTTATACAACCACACAGACACTCCTGGGGAAGGCTGGTACAGGTTCTCCAGCTGTGCCCCTTTTACCCAGACTATACAGTAGTAATTACTGCCACCACCCAGCTAATATTATCAGCTACCCAAAGGCCCTTAAAAGGGTGTCCAATTATTACTGTGCAATATTATTATCCAATTGGTAAGTATGACTAATCAGTCAAGGCTTATTAGAGTGGGTTTGTACAATAAACTCTATAAATATGCAATCTACTCTAGAGCTTAACTTATCTCTACACAAACCAGCCACAGTTAAACGGTTTTAAAATATTTAATAATAAATAATTAAAAGCACAAGACAATACTTTCTACTATACAGTGCTAGTTAAAAGAGTTCAGAAATCACACAGAAATACTTAAATCAGTAGTATAGTTCTGACATCACAGAAAAATGCTTAGTCTAATCTTTATAATTCCTAGCTACTTCTAAGAGAAAACACAGTTCTAACATACTTCTTACATAAAGAGAGCATAAGGCAGTGCTGTGAGTTGGATGTTCAGACAAAAATGCTTAATAATCTCTGGTTCTCCCTGTTTAAATTGAAACTGCAGTTCTGCTAAAACATTACATCATCTTTTGCACTTTCCTGGTGTTCCCAGGCTGACAGAAACTGCATTTACATTATTTTACACTTAGAGCAATAAAGGACATTCCACGTGTAAATTCTGGTCATTAACTTTAGCCTTAAAACAATAGGCAGGATGCTTACTCCAGATTCATCAACTCCAAATTCTAACTTCAAAACAGACATAAAGTCATTTTAATTTCAAAGGACCAACAAGAAATGCTTGACTTAGCTTTCTTTACAGCAGAAGGCAATGTTGCCGCATTGTTTTAAGTTCAACATTTCACAGTATTTACAAATGATAGAATTATGTACCAAATCTATTTGACTAGGCTGGCAGCCTTCACCCATCTCTACCAGTCTTCACAAACCTGAGAAAACTTTATCCTGCTTTGAAAGTGGGAGGGGTCTTATCAATGCTGAATTTGTGTTATTAGTGGTGGGTGTGAGCCCCCCGTTTCATTTTTTTAATGGAATGTGCTAAATGTAGTTTACAAGTGGAATGAGTTGGGAGAAGCTATAAGTTTAACAGCTGATGAGCACCCCCCCCACACACACAAAAACTCACACCCATGTACTTTCTAATGCAGAAGTGCAGTTCTGAGTTAATGGTAGCACTCTAAGATGGTCTTTACTGTGTGCTAAAGGTTATGGTCAACCATATTGGTTAACACAGAATACAGAGTGTCTGAAATGCCTAGGTTAGACTACTGGAGCCAAGTTGAATGTGCCTGCAGCTATGAATCAGCCAGAGAAACTCCTCAAGCAGTTAAACTCACCCAGACTAAAGCAACTATGTGCAGTTTGGCAAAGCGGCAGCTGGAGCCTGAAGGCAGAACACTATCTGTTGTTTTTGGAAGAAGAAAATACATGACCAATGCATACATGTGTTGTGCAGATGACTGAACATTAGCACAATAAAGACTTGGAAAATAACTATCTGATATTTCCTGTACTGTATGTTATACAGTGCAGTAGACTGCACAAAAAATGCTGGTACATCTGCATCCAGATAACTCCCTGATAACTTCAGACTATGCCATATCTAATCTCTGCATTAAACTATGGGAAAACACTATCCTGATATGGGATCTATCATTGCACTCAATTTGAGTTTGCTGCCTGAACATCTAATCAACCTCAGAGATAAAGTTATTTGCTTCTGTTTACAGTACATTCTTAACCAAATCCCCATAGCTGATTTGATGACATCCATTCTTATCAGCTCTCGCCAACACATAGGGCTCCCTATGTTCTAAATACTTATTATGGACCTACCACACATTGCCAGAAACCCAGTGAGTCTGCAAAACACCTAGAAGAAAGTTTAAATGTTTTAAATTACATGGCTTGTGTGGTTTTATACTGAAGAAACTATATTGTTTATATACACTGAATATGTATGACAGCTGTGTGAAGAATTGCTTGTTCATTTAGGCTGGTAGAAAGGAAAGCTTAAATGTCTGTGTTTACTTTTTTGCCATAACATAAATGGAATGTGCCATTAAGTCTATGTGGATCTTACAGAGACAGAAGCATTGTTTACATTCATTGTTTTATACAGCAGGCATGAGGCAGAGGCCTGTATACTGAAAGGCATTATAATGTGGCAAGACTGCTGCATTGGGGATTGGGCAATCATTACAATACTGAAGTAGTTGAGAAGCATTGGAAACATGACCCAAAGAATGATGATATTTATATCACATGAGATCACTCATTGCCAACAGTTCAAAAAACAAGATGTGATAAAACCAGATACAGTAGTCAATGAAAAAAAGACCAAAGTAGCATTGATCATTGAAAATGTTACATGCAGTGATTACAATGCCTTATGTACAGAGAGAAACAAACAAACTATACTAGGAGATGCAGGCAGAAATTAGGGCAATGTGGAATAAGGATACCCAGACAGCTCCAATAGTAGTAGAAGCAATGGGTCTCATAAAAAAGAATTTGCAGTCATATTTAGATATGCTATTGATATGTATAACTTTATATGATTTGCAAAAGGAGCCATTTCTGGGTACATTGTGGGTTCTGCAAAGAGCAGTTTTGGCTAACATCAAAGACTGAAACAATACTAACTTCATGAACTTTAATCAAACTTTGACTTAAGAATGGGGTCCATTCCTGTCATAGTACTAGAAACCCAAAAGACTTGAAGAAATTAAATAGGCAAGTGGAGACTGAGGGAATTCAACCATGCACCACCGAAATCAGGTCATCCATAACTCAAAGCATTAATCTGCTCTGCCTCCTCCTAGATATACCCATGTTCCAATCTATACAGCATCTGTAAAGTATCTAATGCCTTGCTGTCAAGGAGCAAGTAGTCCAATATGTGGTGCAGAGAACTATGGCTATGAACTGTGGACAAGCCACTACTTGTAGTCCATGGTTTGAGTCCTTCATTCTCCAATTACCTACTCTGTGCTTGCAATTGATTGCAGCCATACAACACAAAACAGGGCAGATGAGCACATTTGTGGACACCACCCCAAGACCTAGCTAACTAGAGAGGGTAGTGGCATTCTACTACAACAGTGAAGCAGTCAAACAGTTGTTTCCTGATCTTCTGAAGTCTCAGCTAGTTCAGACAATGGCAACTAATACTCAGGGAGTGATTTCATAGTCAAGTAGACCCACATGAAATAGTAGAACAAAACCCTAACATGGGTAACCTGTTTCCATTGCTGGCAAACTATCTCCTGGTGAAGTTCAGGAAGCAACTATAAGATTATAATGAGTTGATCCATGAGATCAATGTCAAGAAAACTTCAGTCTTTCCCCAAAGGAGTACTTGATGTATAGGGCTTTGGCTCAGGTATGTGAGGGGCTCATAGGTCATGTGCTCCAGAATCAGATGGAACCTCAATGTGTGGATTTTTCATATGAAAGTAGGCAACCAACTTGGAGTTCAAAGTGGTTAATTAATAGACATTGCAAGCACTTCTTACAGGTTATGAAAGTGGTCAAAATTAATTTATGGATGGCTATAATAAATTACTGGAACCAAATTTACTCCCAAAGGGTAGCTATTAGCTTGTTTAGCTGCAAAATACTTCACATTATCCCAAATATTTAGAACATTTTGGTGGAAATACCTAAATACATAGTTTTTATACTCCATGCAGAATTTTTGCTATGTAATCTAGACTGCTGGAGACATGACCTGAGGTGCTCAAGATGTGGATCTATATTTTCTGAGAGTATCCAAGACTAGATTACATAAAAATGCAGTTACAGGCACTCCTTTCAAAGTTATGGCCTAGTGCAGTCACATGTGCCTTCTCTTCCCAGGATTCAGAAATATTTGCTACATTGTGATAGGAAAGTGTGCACAACAAGCGGCCACGGTTAGGATGTGCTTAATTCAGTGTGTGATGTCCCCACTCTGGGCCAGTAATCAAGGAACCTGAATCCTCACCACTGGCACTGGAGAGGGACATTCACTTGGAACAAAAATGGATACACCCAATGTTTCCAGATGTAGCACTCAGCTTCAAGCACAATTTCCCTTAAGTGCACACAGGGAACACACTCAGCCCAGGGTCTGGGTTTCTCTCTCTAGGTCCCCAGTAAGGCTTCCCATTGGCACAGCTATAGAGTTAAGTCCTCAGTCGAGTGTCCAAGCCAAGTCCTCTAGCACCCTCTCTGTGAAACCAGTACTTTGTGTCCCTGCTCCAAGTAGCTGACTCACACACACACACACACACACACACACCTGGTAAAAGCTGGCACAGGTTTACTAGCTATGCCCCCTTCTGCCCAGACTATAAGGTAGTTACTGCCACCAGACACTCCCAAGCCAGCTACTCTAAGGTTCATACAAGGGTACCCAATTTTACGGAGTGAAAGTAATATTAATACAAATGGTAGTTTGATCAATACTGTAAGGCTTTCAGGAGTGGCCAATAGATATAAGTACTCTCAGAGGTTAAAATATTCTCTAAAGGACCATCCACAATGAAAAGGTTAAATATATTTAATAATAAATACTAAAAGAACATGAAAATACTAAATATCTATTTACAATAAACACCAGAGCTTCAATCACAGGAAATATTAAAAATAATGCAGGAGGAAAGGTTCACACAGTTACAAAAAAAAATACTTAACTAATCTCACTATATTTTCCTAATTGATCTCAAGAGTTACTGTTCCCTGGTCATGTACTAGAGCAAGGCAATATTAAGTAAGTGAGTGGTCTTCCTTCTTTGTTAGGTTCCAAGAACAGACTGGCCTGAGACTTCTGAGTCACCTAGTATTAAAAGATAATTTTTTTTCCTAGATTACAGAATGAGATTACATACATCTGGTCATCTGACTTCTGGTTCCCATGCAACCCCCCTTGGCTAGAAACTGCCAGGATTTAGCACCTATTTGTCAATAATACACACACATATACACACACACAGCCTTGTTAAGATCTGCTGCAGGTTCTGGAAGTCATAACATCATAAAACACTTCCATTCTTCCTACAGGAGCTAATAAACCACATTTCTTTCAGACAGTGCATCTCTAGCTCCATTCAAAACTGTGAGATGACATCTTTATGGCCTAGGCCCAGTAATTTAATTTCTTACTATTTTTAAGGTTTGAGATTGACCTCTTCTCTTCCAGTATTCTCTGTTAAAACATATACATTTAAACAGTTACAATAATGCATGCATATTTCTTTTTCTGTTCAGCAGGGCATACTGTTGGTACATTTTTAACACAAGCAGCTTTAAAAATACATTCTCCAACATAAGCATCTGTACAAATCAGTTTGATATACAAATGGCATATATTTTTTATAACATTCCAGCTAGCTGTGCTGGCATATGTCACAAGTCCACTGCTCTACATCTACTGGCATAGCTGGCAATGCCTCACATCGTCACAAAGTGGGAAACTGTATGTGAGCAGTGGAGACCAAGCAGCATACCTACTTAAACTACATGTTAATGACAGCACAGTGAGATGTTAATGAGAAAGAGTATTAAAATGAGTTGGAGCCATGTATGCAAATGAGGCAAAACAAGATTGCGGAGTGATTCAGAAATGCATAAAACAGCATGAAGTGATGAGGTATCACCAGTGATAAGGGCCACAGCAAAGTCCTGGTTTACATGCAGGAGTATGGTAGAAATATGATAGGGGATGCTTCTTCTTTAGACAACATGTATATACTACAGGCTATTATTGCTGCTAGTAGTCATGGTGGTGTGCATTGTTATCCTTAGAGACACTGTGTCATCTTGTTTTGCCTCAAGGAAAGAGGAGCTGGTAGACATGTGTCAGCCTTATCTGCAGACTCATGGGATTCATGGATTACCTATCTAGAGGATGATAAGGTATGCATGCCATTTAATTTGCTAGCTACACACACCTTTCATTGACCAACAGACAACACAATGGGGGTCCCAGGCATCTGCCTTGAGATAACATCATCAGCTTCTCAATGTCATGCTGCAGCATGTGGTCAGACATATGTGGCTGCCACATAGCATTGAGGACAGAGCCAACACCATACAAGATTTCTATGATATATAGCCCATTCCCTGTCCCTGTATTCTGTCTCCTACAGGCTGTGGGGAGATCTGTGCCTTGCATACATGGCATTGTCAGACCCTACTCTGATGGACCTCCTGTATAGCCACAAAACAAATAGCACCAAAATTAAATTCTAAAGACTTAAACCTTGCCTGTGATATAAATAGGACCTGCTAGAGAGACCGGTATGTATCCCAGAGACTACCTAGTATCTGGAAAAGGCTCCCCATCCATGTGAAGCAGAGTTTCTCCTCTAACCAAATTCAAGTGTAACTTGGACAACTGGATGGGAAACAGGTAATTCATCCCTGATTTGACACCTATGTTTCTAATGGACACAGGCAACCTGTAAATCCTTCATTTCCCAGGCTCCTGACTGTAAATCTTTCATCTCCCAAGTCCCTGCTTACACTTATCAAGGGTACCAGAACTTGTCAAAGACTTGGGATGTATGGCTAGGCTTAAAAAGGCCCTTGTGGTTGTTAGCCTAGTAAACAGCTATAAACCTATTTCCTTAAGTTACTGGGGGATATAAAATGCATCCATATTTAAATAAAGGACTCACCTGATGAGCTAGGAAGAAGGCATATGAACCTTAAAAGGTATCACTCCATCAACTGCTAGGGGATCTGTAATGCATGGGATATTATATAAAATCTGTCTACAGGCCACCCAGACTGTTACCATGACTCCCAACTATAGCATAGGTGTGACTTCTATCAATAGTTTGTGAAGGGATGACTTTCCCCAGATGCCTCTTATTAGCAAGGAGTGATATGCCCTGGATCCTGGTGGACGACATCTATCTGAAATCCCCACTAATACCCAGAATGCCAACATAATCTGTGCCCTTATGTGCTATTAGAGACAGCTTCATTTTGTTAAACTCCTAGCCCATATGCATTGCATTTTACCTGCTCAGGAAACTGCTAGTAAACTACTTACCTTAGCTGGCTGATTGTTTTTACAATGAACCAGTTGGACCATGGGCTTCCTTTGCCCCTCCCATTTTAATTAGCTCAGAGTTTACTTAATGTGCTTCTCTCCCTGGGCGCCATTTTTAAATTAAGTCTAGCCACCAGTAGCCACTTCATCCTGACCAAGTGTGTGCACCATGTAAGTAAACACTTAATTGCATTAATCAATTGATGTTTATGCTGGGTATACCTTGCTATTCAAGTGCAGGGCCTCTTACTTTGCTGTTTAACTACTTTTGATGTTATTTTGATGAAACTAGTTAGGTAGAGCCTTACTACTGCTACTGACTGTATAAAAATTGTATTTGTTATATATACTGCTTGCGTATTAACCTTATACGTGTACAACTAAAAGGCTTAATGTTATGTATATATTGCAATGATATTTTTATGTAGACAATTGTTTGTGTTTTCTTTTCCTTTTATTTTTACGGCCCTAGCATTGCTCCGAGATGGTACTGTTCCTTCGCAACTATTGCGTATTTTATGATACCTTAAATAACCTTATTAGAACTATAAATCTGCACTAGTACCTTAATTGACCTTGTTAGAACTACAAATCTACATTGGTAGCCTTTTAGACCAGTTTGATGTTACTTATTATGGGCAGTGTTTTATGTTGATACAGCAGGGCAACAACTGTATTTTTAAGCCCACTTATTATCTGTCTGATATTTGTTTCTATCTGTTTTTATCTACTGTTTTTGAGTTTATAAGTCCTTTTATGTCTGCTGTATCTGACATACACTCCATTTTGGCTGTTCCATTGGTCTTTCTCTCTCCTTATGCTAATCCTGCTCTACTGCTATGCTAAGCTATCCACTGTTATATACCTGCCTCTCTCTCTACCCGTTCTGCTTATTTGTTACTTTTAAACCATCCTCATTTCCCTTCCAGTTGTAATGAATCCCTATCTGTCTCTCCCTTCTCCTACAGCTCTCCTTTGCTCAACCAGAAGACTCCTGTGAGTCTTCTGATCCTGATACCCTGGACAGTCGCATGAATGTGCAAATAATTCCTGCAACAGCAAAATACTACCTGCAATTATCCAACCTCAGCACAGTGTATGTCCACATTAATTTAATGTTGTTTGCTGTTCCCTATTCAAGTTTTTTTTCTTTGTCAGTGGCATGTACACTGCCCCCCCCAGTATTGTCCTACTGCCTTTTCTTGAACTACCTCTTTCCCAAAGTTACTTAAACTGAAATTACAACTAATGTCCCCTGAGTTTTTTGTTCTACTGTTTAAATTGTAGTCATTTATCCATCCCACTAATAACCAGAATGCCAGCATAATCTGTGCCCTTATGTACTATTAGAGACAGCCTTGTTTTGTTACACTCCTAGCCCATACACATTGCATTAAACCTGCTCAGGAAGCTAAATGCTAGTAAACTACTTACCTTACATGGCTGTTTTTACAATGAACCAGTTGGACCATGGTTCAACCCGCTCCATTCATCCTCACTGCACTCAAGCTCACTCCGCTCCCCATACCCTACCCCAATTCCCACCCACCCCCACATCATCTACATTCATACCTAGACATGCCATACCCCTTAGCTCACAGAGCCAATCCAACTCTAATCCTCCCCATGCCCAGCAGACACAGTCAGCATCCACACCCATCACTCGCCCTTCCATCTACAATTCATAACAGACCAACCCATAATCTTCCACAATCCCATCCCATTCTCTTACCACACTATCATCCAACCACACAAACTCACTCCACCCTCACCAACTTCCCATGCTCTACAGTATGCTCCCTGTGCAAACAGTCTTTCTCATTTTAGTATCTCTTACCCTTGATCTTACCTCATATCACAAAAATATTACTCCCCAATATACATCCTCCACTAACCCTATTAACTCACACCCCATTCCTCCACATTCAATATCCTTATTGCCCCTAGCCTATTCAAACTAAGCAACACAGATATATACACTTACAGACATGTGCCTTACCTAATACCAAAAACCTGGCCCTTAGTCTTGCCACAAAAATCCCACTCCTACTCCCATACAGGAAATTACAATTAAGGTTAAATGGAAACATACACCCAAATCCTGGCCCTTATCCACCTCAGCAGACAACAAGCCTAACACACTCCTCCAACCCAATACACTTCACAAACCTTAGACCTTCTACCCCTAGTTTACAAATCCTTAACATGAATGTTAGGAGCCTTGTAAACAAGATTCATGAACACCATGCAACTATCTCCTTCTACTCTCCTGAGGAATGCTTAATGTTATGTACATATTACTGTGATAAACATTTCTTATCCTTACCCTAACAGAAACTGGCTTAAACCCCAAATTACTGACAATGAAATTATTCCTCCTGCCTTCAACACCCACAGAGCTGACAGACATAACAAATGAGGAGGAGGGGTGGCAATGTTATACAAGGACACACTTAATATCAAAAGAATACAAACAGCCCCCCCCCCAACTTGAATAACAGTGAAATACTAATCTATCATCTAAACATTAATCCAAACAAACACATAATAATAATATCAGTCTATATTCTCCCTGGTGACAACCTCTCCACCATAGAAGAACTCATTTCTTGGTAATCCACCTCTTTTAATCAGGAGACTATTATTATGGGTGATCTTAATACTGACTGGCTCACCTGATCCTCTGTCATACCCTCTAACTCCATCAATCTATATGGATACACACAGATTATAAACTCTCCCACTAGAAGAGAATATAGGAACAAAAAAAAATTCTCAACTGGATCCTAACTAATAAACCTTTGCTAGTTTGGCACTTGGGCTGTCTTCCTGACAGCCTAAGTGACCACTTACCCACCTTCATAGTCAGGCACAGAACTAACATCCCCAAATCTACAATACTCAAAGAAATTAGAAAGAAATAAGCAATTTTCCACAGCCACCTTTAACTTTTTACTACAACATTGCGACTGGTCCACATTATCTCAACTAAACCTGGATGCTACTGTAGAATATTTCAATACTAAGTTCCTTGATATTCTACATACTCTAGCTCCAATTAGAAAAAAATTGGGTCAAGACTAACTATACCCCCATGGCTATCAAATGAAACCAAACAAAGATAGAGACAAGTGTTTTCACACTTGAAAAAGCCCGTTAGCAACGGGCGAAAGCGCTTGTGTTTTATCTTGTGGAATAAACATATTTGGTTTGGATTTCACCGTTGCTTGCTATTTTGGCATTATTTGGCATTTTTTGAAGTTGTATCTACAGCAACGTAAACTTTACATTTTGTTGGTACACATTTTCTGTTACCAGAGTAGGAACTTAGGTCATCCGCATTTTAGTTTTTGGGTTTGGTTCTTGCTGCTCATTGGTTTACTCACTTTCCTCACTTATCTAGAGGAAAATAGTTTTTTATTCAGGCATGTCCAAGGGTCAGCTCCCAGTGTTCTCTCCTATCTGATAAAGCTGGGCATCTTTGGGCAATGTAGCAATTGCCTCATGTACACAGACAACCCTCTCCTCGTACCACCCAACACTACAACCTGTGAGAGATGCACTTATCTAGCCAAACTGGAGGTAAAGCTCTCTCCAACCAAGACTAAACTTGACAATCAAGAGGAGAAGGTAAACACTTGCACCACACCACACTCATCACATAGTCCCACTAAACCTACATCACCAAAATCTATACATAGAAACACAAAAAATTTCATGGAGGCTCTCAATAATAATCTGCTCAAGCAACAGAGACCCCCAAAGCAGAAATGCAAGCAACCTCCACCCCCCAACACAACTCAAATGACACACAGTCCACAGAATCAGTGTGCCACTCAACCACAGCCCATAAGGCAAAGCAATGTACCCAACACACTAGTCATAGGTGACTCTATAGTCAGGCACACTGATGTCCCACTCACCAGGCCAAACACAGAGAATGTTACTGTCAGCTGCCTGTTGGGTGCCAGGATCCACCACATAACCCACGCACTCAGGTCACTCCACAACAAGTGCAAATATGACTCTGTCATTGTCAATGTTGGTGTGAACAACCTGAGACATGCCTCCATGGACTACATGAAAAGAGACATGGAAGAGCTCTCTGATCTTGTAGCCCAGGCAGATATGACCCTAGCTCTGAGCAGCATCCTGCCATTGTCCAGAATGATACAACAGTACAAGGACAAAATAATTGACATCAACAATTGGCTAAGCTTCTGGTGTCATTCTAAGGGGGTCCAGTAGCCTGCCTGGGACGACATGGTCGACAGAGCATGATGCTTTGCCAGAGATGGTCTGCACCTGTTGCCCCTGGATTCCAGAAACTGGCTAAGGCTCTTGCCACCCTATAGTGCCTTTTTTAGGCAAGGTTCAAATGACAAATTCACCACTGTAACAGGAACAGACAAGCAAAAACTGAGGGTAATGCTACTCAATGCTAGAAGTCTAAATCTCAAAATGCACACCCTCAAGGTATTCTTTAAAATGGAGAACATCGATATCTGTGCAGTGACTGAGATGTGGTTCAAGGCTCCAGGCTATAACTCATACCACACTTTTCGGCCATCTAACCTGGACCGGAACACCAAAGGCGGAGGTGTGTCCATATTCATTAAGGATATCCACACCTCCAGGCTAGCTGCTCAGCATAATGCATCCAAGGTTATTCTAGTGCAACTAACTCTGGGCAAAACTGCAATCCAAATTGTAGCTTGCTACAGATCCACCACCATGCCCCAGGATTCCCACTCCTCTTTTCTTGATTTACTGGAAAATATTAGGTTTCAACCAAACACCCTACTAATGGATGATTTCAACTACCCCACCATTAACTGGGAAAAATACTCAAGTACCAACTCCTTTGCTCAACGCATTCTGGAATTCATAAATTCCAATGCCCTGGATCAACTTATTCACACACTCCCCCAGGGGCAACAATATCCTAGACCTAGTCTTTACCAACATGAGTGACCGGTGTTCCACACCTGAAGTCAACTCCGCGTTGGTCAGATCCGACCATAAGGTAATCACCCTAGATATCCACATCCCACCCCACCCCCCCCATTAAGGTAACCATGGTAAAAAATTTCTCCAAAGCCAGCTTCATGCTTCTTAAGACAGAAGTGGCATACTTCATGACACCCATGCAGATGGACAGTACAATTATAACTGCTGAATCCTACACAGATGCACTCTATAAGCACTTACACGAGTGCATGGATTGTGCTATCCCAAACAGAACCAAGACGCTATGCTCCAAAAAAAGGAAGCCAATCTGGTGGTCCCCTGCCATAAACAAACTCTATAACAGAAGGAAGAAACTGTTGCAAAAGAGAGTAAAATCCAGTGAGTGGAGGAGCTCCCTGGTCAGCCTCAGTAAAAAGTTGAGATCTCTTATAAGATCCTCCAAAGCTAGCTACAAAAAACAAATCACCACTGATTCTAAGGACAACCACAAAGTATTTTTTAGCTATGTCAAGAATCTCAATGGCAACACCCAGATATGCTCTGAGTTACAGCACAACGGCACGAAAATTACAGAACCTACTGATATTGCCAACATCCTGGCAGATAGGGTTAGTGCTAACTTTACCCCCCTCTCACCCCCTAAAGGGCCCATATCTATACAGGAAGAATGCTGAGTCCCTGTAATCACAACTATGCAGGTAAAAGCTGCACTCTCTAAAGCCAAAAACACAGCATCCATGGGACCGGACAACATCCCAGGCTGTGTTTTACATGAACTTCAGAATGAACTGGCTCCCCACCTAAGCACTGTGTTCAGTCATAGCGTCACATCAGGCTTTGTGCCCACTGAATGGTGCACAGCAACAGTTATCCCACTCCACAAAGGGGGAGCCACCACTGATCCCAGGAACTATTGCCCTAGTAGCCTGATGAGCCCGGTCTGCAAGGCCATGGAATGTATCATCATGGAACTCATAAACAAAGACATTGATAACCTCCAAAGTCTGGACCCCACCCAGTTCAAGTTTGTGAAAGGCAGATCATGCCTCCTGAACCTGATCGACTTCTATGAGGCAGTCACCAAAGCCGTAGATGAGGGTAAGGCAGTTCACACAGCCTATCCTGACCTCACCAAGGCTTTCAACACCATCCCCCATTCTGGAATTATAGCTAAATTCACTAAACTATGTATAAATCCCTATGTCACAAGATGGGCTGCCAACTGGCTTACTGACAGAACCCGCACTGTAGAAGTTGCAGACTCCAAATCTGACTTCAAACCAGTGACAAGTGGAGTAACACAGGGTTCAGTCCTGGGACTTTTCCTGTTTGGTATCTATGTCTCTGAAGTACAGGCTAACACAGAAAGCTTCTGGCTAATGAAGTTCACAGATGACTGCAAACTAGGAGCCATAGCCGAGTCCCCAAATGATGTGGACATCCTACAGAAGGGCCTCACTGAGACAGATGCCTGGTGTCAGAGCCATGGCCTCAAGCTCAATGCCAAAAAGTACACTGTCATCCCCTTGGGTAAAAACTTTGTACCCATGAACTACCACATAGGCGGCAGTCTACTTAATGCCGAATGTGTGATAAGAGTCTTTGGGACCCAGGTGAACAGTAGTCCCTCCTTTGATAATCACATCACTAGAGTAGTCAGGAAATCCTTCTATGTGGCACACCTCATCACAAAAGGGTTCTCATCCAGGAAAAAAGAGGTCACTGTTCCCCTCTACTCGACACTCATTAGACCCATTATAGAGTACAACACCCCTTTTGGAATGTACCTCACAAGACATCTGCAGCAGCTGGAAAGGCCACAGAAGTACCTCACAAAGAGGATTACTGGCCTCAAACAGATGCCTTACACTGATCGTTTCAAAACTCTTCAGCTTTGCTCTGTAGCATATTGCCTACTCTGAGGTGATCTCTGCCTAACATATAAAGCTATGTCAAACCCAGAGCTGTTGGGCATGCTACACCTAAAGAAATCCCAATCCCTTTGAGCTACATGCTGTAGGGACCTAAACCTTGTCACTACAATAAACAGGACATGCTGAAGGGATAGATTCCTGTCCCAGAGACTTCTCATACTCTGGAACAAGCTACCCATCTATGTCAAGAAAAGTTCCTCATTAGCACTCTTCAAGAACAATCTTGATGAGTGGATGGAAAATAGGAAATACACCCTGGGGATCCCTTCTGTGGCTCTGCTCGGCAGGGGCACAGGAAAATAACTTTCTTGGGTGGCATAAGCCAGGGAACCCTGTTGGCTAAGCTTACTTAGGCCCTTGGGCTGATAGCCTAGTACCTACCTATGAACCACTGCCCTCTTTAGTTTCACGGAAACTATTAATCACCTAAGAAACAATGGCCAACATGTAGCATCTATCTTTTTGACATGTCCAAGGCATTTGACAGTGTGTCACACCAAAAACTGTTAAATTAACTTGCCTCACTCAACCTATCCCACTCTGCACTAACTTGGCTTCAAAGCTACCTCACAGAATGCTACCAAGCATTCAAATGGAAAAAAAATGCCTATCTTCCCACCTCCCAGTACTAGTAGGAGTCCCTCAAGATTCAATCTTAGGCCCACTGCTCTTTACAGTCTTCACCAACAATCTGCATAATGCCACCAACCTAGCTACTACTATTCAATATGCAGATGATTCAACTCTAATATGTGCTGCTCCCTCACTGTCCCTGCTACAAGAAAAAAAAATCCTTCACAGAAATAGAATCTTACCTCTCTAGCGAAAAACTTGTATTGAATTCCAAGAAAACTAAACTCATTCTTTTCTCTAACAAAAACCCAATAGTTCCCTTTGCTATTGTCTCAGCTGATAACACCAAAATTAAACCTAGAATACATACAACACTTCTAGGTGTCAGTATTGATAGTAACCTTAAATTTGACAAACATATCTCTGAAGTTATCAAGAAGACCCATATTAAGCTTGGTACTCTCTACAGGTCCAAACAATTCCTTACCCATCCTACCAGGCAGGCTATTGCTAGAACCCATCTTCTCACCACCCTGTTATACGCCTCACCAATCTTTACTAACCTGAGAAAATCTGACCTAGCTAAGTTGGAGGCATGCTACAATAAAATAGACAAATTTGCTACAAATTCCCCACACAGGACCCACCACTGTGCAGCACTCCACCAGCTCAACGGCTACAGAAACCCAATCTCCTGCATTTCCATCAAATATCCACCGCCCACAATATCATTACTAATCCAGAAAACTGTCCTGCACTTCAAAGCCTCATCCAGCCATACTCTAACCTTAGAACACTAAGATCCACAGATAAATCCCTTCTTTCAGTCTCTAAATTGTAGAACAGCTTTGGAGATGCCCTTTATTCTAATTACATTTCCAAAGTCTGGAACACCATCCCTGAAAACAACTTTAACACTACCAACTCCACTATGTTCAAACAACTTCTTAGGTCCCACGTAACCAACAGATGGCAATGCTCTTGCACTACTCCCGGCTAGAGTACACCACATCGAACACCCAGAAATCACTCTTTCTCCCTATATGACATTCACCTTGCACCTGTTCTTATATGCAGTCATATTGGTAGCAGTTTTTACCTGAATGTATGTATTAGTTGAAAATTCAGGTGTAACATAATTAATTTTCACCTTTACTAGATTGTAACAGTTACTACATGTAAATAATTGTGTATAATTTTAAACATTTCCTGCCTTCTCTTTAGATTGTAATAGTTTTAGTCCCTGTAACAAATATGTGCTTATGTACTGTCTTATCTGTCTCTCAATGTATTTCTCATTTCTACTTTTCTGTTTGTATTTTTGTGGAGCTTTTCTCCCCGGGCCTCCACTGAAAATGGGCTATCAACCCAGTCAGACTATCCCGGTAAACAAATGTAAAATAAAAAAATAAAAAATAAAAGTCCCCAGACTGTGAAAGACAAAGGATTTAGCTATGCCTCATAGTAAACATGAGTCACCATCGAGTGTTTGTTTGGGCAGCTAAAGGCATGCTTTTTTGCTTATATGTATCTGGTCATGCCCTGCAGCATGCTTTTGGCACCAGTGCTAAGATATTTCAGTGTGTGCTAGACTACACCATATGGTAATGAAGCAGTTGTAACAGGGAATCCATATGCAAGAGGAACATCTCCCAGCACACCAGTCAACGTAGAGTGAGCCAGATGAAGAGATGGTGGAGGACCCCAGCAGCAGGGGAATGAACATGCTAGATGGAGGCAGACACAGTATGCAGTGATACTAGTAAAGAAGCAGCTGCAAGCACATAGATTAGGGCCTCAATAAAGCATTTACGCTACATTAAATATGATTTATATAAACCCAATGCCAGACTGTTCTTACCCATGTGTATGTTGACTACAATGTGCATCTAACATAGATTACCCAAATAAGAAGGTACAAAGGGCAAGATGCATCATTTGAATAGGTGAGAGGCATACCTCTCAACTGTCCAAATTTTTACAAATTTTTGCCTCATTTAATGCAGGGAAAGATTTCCCTTTGCCATTTGCCAGATTTTGCCATTTTGTCTACTGTACAGCGATCTAGGAGTTGGTATATTTAGTTAGAGGAGTGTGGCCGGCACAGTTTAGTTTGGGCGTAAATTTATATTTTTATTTTCGTGGCCAATGGACATCTTTCCCTGTGACATTTGACATTTTTAGGTTTGATATTACAAGTTCAATATTTAGGTGTACGATCACCTAAACATTAGATCTTGTAATATAGACCCTTCAAAAGGTGCCACCGTTTCTAGGTGTGTGTGTGTGTGTGTGTGTGTGTGTGTGTGTGTGTGTGTGTGTGTGTGTGTGTGTGTGTGTGTGTGTGTGTGTGTGTGTGTGTATGTGTGTGTTTCTGGCACTGTGGGTTGTTGTGGCATGCATATGGATATGCTGGGGCACAACCCCAGCAGCACTTCAGCTCAGTCTGACAAACAGATCCAAGGCGTGCATAATATGCACTCCATCCATGGGAACTGCCTCTTCCAGGAGTATCATGGACAGTTACATGGCATTGACCAGAGGTAGGTGTGCTCTGTGGATGTGAGGGGCATATGGTTCCAGATGTGAAACAGCCTCGAGGATGTCAGGGGATGTCCACAGCAATGGAGCTGTGACTAGAGCATCACCAGTGAAGACACCATAGCATAAGACCTAGTATAAGTATAACTGATCACCTTTGCTTTACACCCAGTGCAGAATTAACAGGTAAGGAGAATAGTACCAGTAATGTCTGATATATCCTTACCTTGTGCAGGTGCCCTTGTGGCTTGTATCCCTGATGTACTTAATGTACAGTAACAACACAATGTCGGGGTCATGTTCAGTACTACATGGATCAAACAAAGTAATTCATGAGAAAATAGAGGGAATAAACTACACAACTTGGGCATCCTCAACTGATACCCTAAGGACACTGTGCAGCTCAGCTCCTTGATCAAACACCACCCTTGCGAACATGATGAGTCTGATCATACATACAGAGATGACAGAAACTCCTCTATCTACATGAATGATGTTTCAACTGACAGCCCATCACCTGCTTCCCTACCCTTCCATGAAAGATGGATACCATAATTTTCTGCATCATAAATAATGCCAGTGGCCCCACATCTGACCTGCTTGTAGGTGCAATCCCGGCCACCAACAGCATTAACATATGTGACAATATCCTGCCAAGCATAGTCATGATGGGGTAGTCAGAAGCTTCCTGCCTAAACAACCCTGAGCCATAGAGAATGAGAGTTTACATGAAGACTTGATTCTCCACATGAGAGAACCTGCTCTCCCTTGCTTTTCTTTTGGCGTGCTGTTGAGTAGAGAAAGACTACACCATGTGTGTATGCTTCTAAGGACTGCTTGTCAGAGTACATTGTCTACACTGGAGCATACATCTCATACAGCTGATTGCAAATGCTAATATGTAGACATACCAGTAAGCTGTACTCCCTTACACTACTACCTGGCACAGATAACCCAACCAACCCAGTCAGCTACCCACATGCCCAACCCAAAGATAACTCTTCCACCACCACAAAATGCAGACTGCACTGGAATATACACCGTGAACATACACTTTTCTGTAGGTAACCCCCAATGTAATACCTATTATGTTCCCCATCTACACAGTCACAGCTACTCAAAGGAGGCACAATAAGATGATCAAGGAAGCAACTGCAGCATGTAGTGAAGTAAAAACACACAAAATGCTCAGAAGTAAAACAACGTGAAATCACAATGTCAAGAATTTAATGGTAAAAAATCAAGTTAAGAACTCATTTAAATACCAACCACAAAGTGATCACATGATATTATACAACCAATAACATTTCAAAAACAATTCAAAAAGCAATTAAAAAAAACTATTTAAAATCACCTTAAGCACATTTGCTTAAATTTTAAAATGGATTTGTTTTTTGAATTGTTTTTGAAATATATATTAGCTGTGTGATATCATGTGATCAATTTGTGGTTAGTATTTAAATGAGTTCTTAACTTGATTTGTTATACTGATGAAGGATTTTAACCTAAAGCTTTATCATTAAATTCTTGATGTTGTGATTTCACGATAACATGATCAGCAGAAGCTGTAGTTCTATACTGTCTGCCTGCAGGCAATCTGACCTAATAAGTAGTGCATGTTAAAATAGGTAAGTGCAACTGATTTCCTTTGTCTGCACATGACTACATAGTACAATCATGCAGTACGCAAATAGACTTAGGATGCATGATAGGTGAATTATCATGACTGTTTCCAGTTGTCTGTGACTGGACAAAACAAGAAAGCCACACCTGATACATGGTCATGTTATTGTTATAAAAATATCTGTGTCCCAGCATGTCACAAGTGGTGATTACCTCCCATTAGCCTTCACATTACTTGTGTACAAGCTCTGTGCCTCCCCAACTACTTTACTCTTGCTAAAACATTTAATATTCACCGCAGATATCCCCACATACATTATTATTACAATGATTCATTCAGATAATTAAAGCAGCAAAGGAAATGTTAAGAAAATCTTGCACTTAACTCTATCAGTTTGCATTACTTCTGTTCTCACAGTCAGTCAGCTTTCACAGGTGTAAACCCTTCACTAATCAGTGTTCTGTGTTCTCTTCCATGGTGAGATGAGGCATTATGCACCTTTTGTGGTTTATGTTATGCAGATTTTGCCAAATTAGTGTAATGCTTAATTATGCAACTGAGGGCTCAACTCATGAAAGTCTCTGAATTTCTCATTTTCTGCCATGCATGTGGAGGCATAGTCTTGCATACAGGTTTACAGTGTGATGCATACCCTTGGGCATGAATGACTACCTTAATATCAGAAGTTCATTGTTTACGCGTGCTAGGAAAATAGGCATTAGAGCACTGTTGCTGCTACTGTACTAATTATACTACAAGTTATAAAACACAGCTGTCATTGCCATATTTCACACCTTCCATTTCCTTTTGAACATATTCAAAATGGTATGGTCCATTTTACACCTTGCCGCTGACTGTACTACTAAGTTATATGTTGCATGGGATTTCTTGGAATGGGAAGCGGATATGACTGTGAGACACTAGCTATAACTCTCTGGTATGAGACTTAGAGGATGACCATGGCTGCCAATGGCACTGGTTCATGCATCACCCCAAATATCTTGTTCTTCTTAAATAGAAACCAAAAGGACCATTTGCTCTCATGAAGGTCCGTAGTATAAGTTAGATGCTTGGCGCTGTCTCTCCAGGGCAGTGACTGACACCACTAGCATTCCCCAAACTAGGAAGCAGTGCAAACACCACTGGAGTGACCTGATAAGGTGCTATCCAGACTCTCTTCACCAATGGGAAGAAGATGTCAGAAGGAGGGTACCTATGATGTGCTAGTAGTATGCTGGGGTGTCCAACCTTTTGGCTTGCTGGGGCCGCATTGAGTGAACAGAAATGGTCTTGAGGCCGCATATAAAATATATCATATAGTTAACTCTTTTGTTGCTCCTGAAGACCACAGTCGACCTCCTGGCTGTACTGTAGGTGCATTTGAACAATTAATAAATGCAATAAATGCCTAATATTTACCTTAAAATTCTAATTCTCATTCTAATTCTCTAATCTAACAGTTAACTCTAACATCTTAGTTAATATACCTATATATATATATATATATATATATATATATATATATTTTTTTTTTTTTTTACAGATAAACAGATATTCACTACAGCACTAGCATTTCTCACTGGGAAAACCATTCCAGCAATCCAGCTATGTAAAATGTCAACATCAGCAGTCCTACAATACTATAATCCACAAAAATAACCCAACAAATTTGCAATAAAGTAAAGAATTCACATTACTGACTTAATAAAACAATTCTGAATAAGCTACAAGAGGGTCTCACCCAAACAAATAACTGGTGCCAGAAATATGGCCTCAAGCTAAATGCCAAAAAATGCATCATCATCCCCTTTGAGAAGAGTGATGTCCCCACAAATTATCACATTAATAACAATGTTGTAAGTCGTATGGTACTTGGGCACCCAGGTTGATAGAAACCTGACTTTTGACCACTGCGTTGTCTCCGTTGTAAGGAAAGCTTTTTACATGGCCCACTTCATTAGTAAGGGTATCTCATCCAGGGACAAGGAGGTCATAACATCCCTGTATTCTTCCTTTACAAGAGCCATTATTGAGTACAATGCCCCTTTTGGCATGTGCCTCAGCAAAACACCCTGCCAAAAGAAAGACTACAACCATTTCTGACAAAAAAGGTCAAAGAACGAAGTTCACTTAGTTATCCACACAGACTAAAAAGCTTCTTGCTTTCCTCTGTCTCTCACTGGCCCCTATAAATTTCATCATTGGCTTGCTTTCCAGGCTAAGAAAGATCTTGCCTTAAGAGACTTCCTCTACTTCAGAAATACTGGTTATACTTAAAACGCTCAATACAAAGACCACAGCCTTCACTGCAACATAAACAAGCCACTTTTTATGTACAGGTTCTTGACACAAAAATCTTCAACTTCCGTAAAAAGCTCCTCTCATTATCAAACAATGTTGTTCAGCAACCTGATGGCTGGATGGATAGCCATGAATCTAGTCCTTGGGTAAGTAGCATAGCCTTCATCAAACCAGATGGAAAATCCACATAATAACCTTTCCCAGCTGGATGGCTAAGATCTAATATTGGTTACTCAAGTCTAGTTGCCCAAGAAGAGGGGCCTGTTTAACTAAGAATTCCATTTGCAAAATTATATTCAGTATACATATTACATTTCTCTCTCTCTCTCTCACACACACACACACACACACACACACACACACACACACACACACACACACACACAAAAAAAAGCCCCTACTTGTAAAATAGGCAACCTCAGTAATCACATGACACCCACTCACTGAATGAAACTGTCTGGAAGTCAGAATATCTGAAAAAAAAAAATCATAATAGAGATGGATTCATCCATGTAATTTCCCACCACCAAAAGGACCATCAATAAATAAACAAACAACTGCTCGGCAAAAAAGTAAATCAGTAAGAAAACCATAAACTATAATGCTACATGCTGGTGTAAACATAAAACTTGTGTCAATCCCCAGGTTAATCCATACCAAAAGATTGTTTCAGAGCTTCAGCTATGTACAAACAGCTTTCTCCTAAAAACTTTACTCATTGATATTTGCCTTGCTGTAATTATAACTGTAAAAAAAATGTTTTTAAGTTTATTCTGTACCTCAATGATTCTCACTGTTACGAGATGTAATCTCTGCCATATTGTATGAGTACTACATCCATAATTTGCTGTCTCTCTCACATGTATTGTATTATATTGTTTTGTGTTATTTTTGGAGCTTTTCTCCCCGGGCCCCCTCTGAAAATGGACCTGTGTCCAGTCAGACTTTCCCGGTAAACAAATGTAAAATAAATAAAAATAAACTTCCCTCCAATCTAAAGCCATTTGACATTCAGACATTTTAATTTGTGCAGAAGTTACTTACAGACTGACAAGTTTACTGAGCTGTAATGCTGACCTTCGCTTTTGAAAAAAAAAAACAAATTCCCAGACTTTGTCAATAGCTCAAAGTGTAGAGAGAATTATTTATTTATTATATATTTATTTATTTTTGGAAAACATCTTTAAAACTGTTAAATTGATTACACACCCAGAAACACAGAAAAGTTATTGTGGTTATGTAAACCACAGACTGCTGCAAGAAATCAAAGTCACATTAGCAGTCTATGCTTATGTCCGAACAGATGAATCATACCTGTTAATTCCAAAAGAAGTAAAGTAGCTTAATAAGAAGGTTATTTGCAAGGTTACATGGCAGTTTATATTGGAAATAAACATTGATATTAAAAAGGCTCTGTTTTTCATAATTATGCCGAAAAGTCTTCCAAGGTAAATACAACTTCTGATTTAGTATGGAACCATACCTCTCAGCCTTAGAAATCTGGACAAAGCGAAAAATAAAAGTGGGACACAGGCCCAAAAATAGTTAGGCATCACAGACACCATTGAAACAACTGTAGCTGCAAACATTATACATCACTTATAATCTTTCTGTCCCATTATTATCAGTTAAACATTATATGGCTCATTCAGTCCTGCCTTCTTTTGCATCAAAGAAAGCCATGCTTTGAAATGACAAATGCATTAAAAATAATAAATAAAACACATTGCATCAACATCCTGCAACTTCCTACCTGCAAGCAACCACAGAGCTTTCACTGAAACTAGGGCTGCTTGTTTCCCCAGAATGACAGCTCTCTCTAATTAAGTCTAATGGTATACAATCTACCAGTATCTGGACTACCTGAAATAACTTAAATTATGGCCTGTAAATTGAAAGTACACTTTGTTTAATTAAACTATATTTCTAAGCCCACTTACTATATTTTTTCAGTAACATCCCAATATCCATTTCCAGGTCACTTTACAAGACGTTGGCAGTGGTAGACTTGGCATCCTTCAGAACCCCACAGGCCCACGCTAATACATTGTCCATTAAATGTAAATATCCATCCACTGTAAATGGCAAGAAGCTATGTCTTAAAAAATCTACTTCTGGCATGCGTACCCAAGTATTAGGTTTTGAAACAAAGAAACATTCTCCACAGTCCGTAAGTCTCTGTCTTTAATAATCATCTATTGTGGCATCACTCCCAATACATAAAGCACACACATACACACTAAAATCCTCAACATTTAAAAAATGACATTGTGCCCACTTGATTTGCCAGTATTGATGATCCACCAAAGCTATGCTTACTGTTGTCCAATCTACCACTGCTTACAACCCACCAATGAAAAAACAGTACTAGGTGCTTTTTTGTTTGTCTGAAAAAACAATACAACTTTATATGCTACAGTCCCACATAGTCCACTACTGACCCATTAACCCTAGGATGCTGTCTCATTCTTACTCCCTGGAACTGCATTACCTTGGATGACTACTTTTATTTCCTAAGCAAAAGACACAAACTGGAAGATGAGGCAAAAATCCAGACATTCTTTGAAAATCCATACAGTTAAGAGGTATGAGTTCATGTTCAATACAACACTCTCCCTGTCAGGAAAGCCGCAATTTAATGAAAGTGCACTCAATGTATGATATATTTGTGAGCTAACTTGTTTGTGTTCAGTGGGTAGACTGATCATTGTTAGCCTCTTTCTGCATGCGTCTCTCTCTGTCATGCACACATATACACACACACTCTTCTACTTTCACGCACACAATTCTGCTTTCATGCATGCACTCACTCACTCCATACTTACCTATTAACACAGATAATTGCTGTCCCTTTCAAAGGCAACAGCGGCAAATCCATACACGAGTCCCTCTTCAGCAAGAACACACACACACACTGATTGTTCAGCGCAAAATAATAGCGTAAACACACTGACCCTTTTTTGGCTCAAAAACAAAACTAGAAGGGTGCTTTGGCACATGCGCACACCGACATTAGCGTTACAGGTCACGGGAGCGAAAAACACAAAAAAAAAGTGTTTTGGGGCATGCGTACATCGATGTTGCAGTTAGAGGTTGAGGGCCACATGGAAGAGCTCTGAGGGCCACATGCGGCCCATGGGCCGCAGGTTGGACACGTCAAGTGTTTTTTTGTTTGTTTGTTTGTATGTTTTCTCCAATCCTACCAGTGTGGACTGTGCAGTAATTATATCTCCATTTTCTCCACAGCCCATAAAGCTATAGCAAAGATTTCTTGCATGTACTAGAGAAGGTTGTCCTGCCTTTCTAAGCACATGGTTAGTTATACCTGTCTTTTATCATATTATTAAAGTTATAGTTATCTCCTACTCAGTCTTACTTTTAGGTTATGACACCTTTATAGCAATGCAGATGGAAATAGACAGGTGAACTGTGGAGGAAGTGTTTTAAACTTTTCACCAGTGTTGATAGCCAGTCACCTATTGATGTCAGTTATGCCTGTGTGTTACTTAGTTACTATATGTGCATGTTCACCGCTGGGTAGTTGGTTTAGTAGTATATCCAGGGTAACTTATACAGCACACTGTCAAGACATGCAGAATACTCCCACCCAATGACAGTAGTGCAATTTGTCCTAATTAGAGCGCATGAATACACATAACAAATCCCAGCCAGGGCAGTTAATATACTCTTATTCCAGTAACATGCTCAGTACACATAGATAGTGGATGCCAGTTTATATCCCTGTATTTGTGGTCATCCTCTTTAAATCTTGGTTATGTTTTCTCATAACAATAATGTTGTTGTATGTAAACTACCGTTTCCCTAATCACATGGTTAACAGTACTTATTTTCATTTTATGTCTGCATTTCTCTTCCCTTCCTTTGCTTCACCATCTTTTCTTTCTATTATTGTGTTTGGTAGTTACATTGTTTTTTGTTTTCCTATTTATTTTGGCTTTTCTATACTGCAGCTGCTGCAGCAGTGCTTGTGGTTCTACCACAGACCACCAGGAATACTGTTGGCTGAGCCGGCTAGGGTTACCTTTGCACTACCAAATTCAGGGGAGGTTTAGTATCCCACCCCCTAGCCCTGCCTCTGGCTGGTCTTTACCATACTGGAGTGCTATAGTTCCTGCCACTGGCTTTGCCATGGGTGAACAATATGTCATCTAGTGGAGACTACCAGAGATTGTGGTGGTGCTGGTGGACCAGCACACTGAAGACCATATCAGCCACCTGGAATGCTTCTTCTTGCAGCATTCACAGTCATGTCCTTTCCTGCCATTTACAGCTCTGTCAGAGCCAGCACTCATTGTTGAAGGAGCATGAAGTGGTGACATGAGCAGTGTGGCAGTGGAGGTCAAATCTGCCCTATCCCATCCTGTTGTTCCCCCTCCCTTTTGTGTCATTGCACTCCTTTGTATTTTGCCCAACATTTTCCATCACCATAGTCTTCTTTCTGCTTGTCTGATGTATCTTAATCTGCTGCACCCCACAGTGTCTCAGCACATCCTCTGTCAGTCTTATCTATGTTCTATATTTATCCATTTTCCCCTGTTAGCTTCTCTAACCCTCTTATCATTCCTCCAACTTTCCTTACTTCCTACCCCAACTTACCTTCGTGGAACATAGAAAATGAGTACCCATCCCTCAAAAACAGTATTACCATTCCTTCCCCTTTCCCATCATATTTACACCTTAATTATTTCCCTTATGCACTTCCCACTGCTTGCTTCCCACTTTTTATTCTTTCCAGTACTCATATTTCCAACCTTTATTCTGTTAAAAATAGCTTTAACATGTGCAATGAGCCCTGTAAGGTTTGGAGTTGCCTTTATTGTCACGCTCCTTATCTGTATGTGTGAATTCACTGAGTTACTTACACAAACATACAAGAGCCATGGTCACAAGATTTCCTTGTCGCATTAGTCAGTCTTCAATAGGGAATAGGTTCTCTTACCACAGGCCCTACTCTAGCTATGAGTATATTTGATAATTAGCTGCTGTTTCTACACAGCTTGTTCACTTTGTTGGTCATTGATGATCTTAGAGCCACATCATGCCCAAAAGGTAAACAAGTGTTGGCTCTGCACGATCACGGTGACCATGGTTCTGAATCCCAGGTTTTGTTTTTATTGGGTATTTCTGAAAAATATATATTTTTTTATTGGGTGTACTGAAACTGGAAAACTGGTGAAACATGAGAGACCTTTATTCTAATTCTTTTCTTGGTTAATAAAACTTTCATTGAGCAATGGAAGTCCCGAAACCCATCAGAGATTAATGATTGCTATAGGTTAATTAAGGCTTTGAAGGTGATGGAATTCCTTAAGCATACAGATGAGAAGAGATGTATGTACATAAATGAGAAGCTGCGATGGTACAGAAGATGCATAAGAGCAGGATTACTAAATGTATCATGCTGCCAATAATATTTTCCACCCGACATACCAAATGTGGGCATTATATTGTACATATGGGTATTGCTTGTTAATTGTATATAGTGTTTTGCTTGTTACTGTATATCTTTTATTGATTAAACTGTTGAAACAAAATTTCTGAAAAAATAAATATATAAAAATGTGCTGTTATAGAAAAAAAGAGAGAATTCATTTTCCATTTGATTCAGTTCTTGAACACACAAGTTAGTCAGATAAAGGTGGATGTTCACGTGCATCCTAGTATTACTGAACCTTCTTAATTCATTATCCAATTTGCTTGGTCAGTAGTTCACTCTGAGCCAGCTCCAACTGAAAACAGCATAACATGGCCTGAACTCTTGTTTTTGTGACAAGCACCATCTTCTTAACTAAATCCATTATGGTTCCCAGGACTGCCTTCTTTCCGATTATTCCTAGCACTGATTTCTATTAATAGTGATCCACAAGGAATACAGAAATATATTCATTACTTACAGGATCTTTAGAGGTGGGAGTTAAACTGAACTGCTACCAAACAAACATCTAAATATGAGAAAATGAGTATGTTTTTCAAGCACAGTGCCATTATCACTGGGTGCAGATAACTGGTACATGCCTCGGGGATAACAATCAGGTACAGAGTGGAGAGAACCCTGAACTGGGAAGGCTGATTCTAAATTGAACTGAAAATCTCATTATTACTTCAGTACTGGAACATGCCAGGAGGCATCACTGAGTTCCAGCTTTCCATGTCATAATCAGTTAGATGAGGAACTGAAGGGACTGCAAAGCTGTCCTCTTGAGATTTGTTTTTCACCTTGACAACGTTGTTTAAAATGGACAATTCTAAACTGTTTTTCTCATCTTCTTCCTTAGGCACAAGAAAGAATCTGAAATAATAATACACTATCCATTTGAAGAGACAGTAAGCCTTTGCTATGACCACAGGTATATGGGCTTCATGAATTGCCATGCCTAACTGCCAAGGATCAAGTTCCTTGGGGAATCTGCAGACATTTTGCTTAAACTGGTCTGATGCCTTTCAGTCCTGCCTCATACCATCAACACTCTTTTTTGTGGGAGGCAACATCAAACAGAAAGGAAAATGAAGGATGGGAAAAAGGAAGCAGAAGTAGGCATGGTGGCATCCGCACTCTGACTGAATTGATTTGCCAAAAAAGTTACTTACAAATGGATGAATTCCTTACTGGATGAGGAGCTACTAGATCTCCATAAAACCTGGGCTAGGAATGCCTTCCCTGCTGCCAGGCACACTGCTTCTTTCAAAGGATTACCTTCTCCTGACTGACATCACTTGACTTGACTTCTTTTAACAAAGAAATAGAATAGCTTTTGCCATGCTTGCTTAGAGGGTGTACATTACATGACTGAAGTTTCAAAACTTAGCATCTGATATGGTCAACACCATATAACCGAAGTTTTGAAACATCGAAAATGTAATAAAACACAACAACCTACAAAAACAAACCATTTAAATGCTCTAAGCAGGGGGACATGCCCCCCTGCACCCCCACACCTCCCGCTACTTAAATATACCAACTCCGAGATCGCACTACAGTGCAGAAAAGGGAAATCTTTGGAGATCTCCATTAAAAGATTCGAAGTTTCAAGACTTCAATCATATGGTATCGACCATATCAGATTCAAAATTTTGAAACTAACATCTTCTGATATACACCCTTGGTTAGACTGAAGACTCCACAATTCATGTAAAAGGCTAAATGGGCATTTCTTTATGTTTCTCTGTTTAATTAACAACATTATTAGTTATCTTGCAAAGGGCACCCACCTACCTAATTGATAAGGTCCGTGGTCTAAAATTCACAGTGCCAAAATAAGGTACTTCTTCATAGGTAAGTACTAGGCTATCTCCCCACTTGCGGGCCATTATAAGCCTAACAAATTTCCATCAAAGGTGAGAATGAAACCCTATAACCTGTGCCTGTGAAGTAAACATCTTAACCATTATGCCAACCCATTAAACTAAGCTAAATTCCACACAATCATCAAACAAAACTCCTGCATAGCATCATTTTTTCCTGCCGTATACAGCTCTGTTTCTGGTTTCTACACAATCATCCCAAAGGCAGAAGGCTTAAAAACTGTAGTCACTAATATGATAAGCACATTTCTAAATTTGGAGAAACATCTTAAGATTATGTACTTAGAACATTAACAAATTCTCCGCCTTCATCCTGCAAACATAGATCATCTAATATGGCAGTTGCCGTTTAAATAATAACACTTTGATAAACTGCCATGAATAACAGAAGGTTCAATGCCATGATCAAATATGATATTCTTACTAGATCTAGCTACATTAACAACTACCTTCTCTAAACCAGAGCTAAAGTACCAATCAAAACATTTATTCAAAGTAGTGTAATATTTTCCTAGGGAAAATAATCCTCTGACAGCAGCATTAAGATCCTGAAAATATCTTTCTTAAAGCTTCAATCTAAGTTAGTGGAGAGAGGAATGAAGAGACACATCAGAAAACATGATATACTCACTTATGAAATCTGCCAGATTGCTAAAGGAAATTTTTATTCAAATTCAGCCATGTCTATGGTGCAGACAATTAAAGCCCTGACTGTACCCTAACTGCCTCAAGTTCTATTAGAGAACTCATGTGCAGAAGGAGACAGCTATCAAGATGGAAGCAAATGTCTGAAGTCAGTTGTCCCATCCGAGGCAGGGGGAGGTTTAAGGCAAGACCCACCATTGCTTAGTGCATGCAAGAAGCAATAGCAGCCTGAACCCTATTCTTCAATGACTAATAAGATGAGGGAGTAAAAGGACTACTAAAATCATGGGGTGCTGCAAGTTAGTAGAGTCAAGACAGAAAATGACTTGACAAAAAATGTCCACAAAGTTTGTGCCCATTACAGAACTGTCTGTTTCTTCCCAGTCAGAAATATCTTTCTTACTGTACAACGTCTGCTTCACTGCTGCCAATGAACTATGGAGGGGTGATCACATCAGTCACTAATAAGAAATTCCTGGCTACTAGTTTCAGACTGCATGGAATATTCAAGCTTTACATTTTCCTGAGCACTGATTGCTCAAGAGCCAGATGAGGACTCACTGGACATTATCCATATGTCAAACTATTTGTTTCACCTGGAAATGCATCTAAGACCAAAAAGTTATACTTCTGTAAGTGTTCTGGACTAGTGGCAGTCTCAAAGAGTAGTTCATTGAAGTACTGGGCAAATAAACTGATGAAGGTGGTATACCTGGATAGAGTTCTCTAATGCAATTTTTCAAATGCCCATATGTATTCAGCTATTTGAGTACCTGTGCTCTGGCTAGTATTCCAGGTGTGTTCTCTATAGTTAGTAGAATGTACTTCTCTCTGCACATTGCTTTATTTCATCTCATGAAATCCACAGATACAAACTGCTCCATTCATTTTGACACTATACCTGAACACCAATCTGTTTGCTTCTTCACGATGGTTATGACACACAAGCTTTCCTTCACTTTCCTCAGAAGTGAAATTCAGCCAGTTATCCTCAGGGAGTAATAAGTCATCTTTTGCTTGAGTTTAATGATATGTCTATGCATGTATGGTTAGGCACTACACTATTTCAGCACTTATGCTGTCCAGTTAGGTAGAAGGTTCAAATTCAGTATAGCTGGGCTACCTAGTACCTAAGCAGCTAACCACTTAAACAGACCTTTGACAGAAGTTCACCATTTAGCAATGACTGGCTTGTCATCTTCAAGATGAAATACAGAGGAGCAGGCAAGAAATGCAATGCTATTGTGTTGAAGGCTCAAACGTGTGAATTTTAAAGTGCTAATTCCAGGAAAGCAGTATATGGGAAAATTTATCTAACTCTGAGGTACATTGGTTTCCAAATTAGTATATATAAATATCAGGTTTTTGAAGGTACATCTCCCTAATGTCTGTGGGGCAGGAGAAACTTTACCACCTGCATAATATGCTTTGACAGTCGCATCAAGTTTCAGGTTTTTGAAATCTTATTTCAAAATCACGCTTTGCTGTCCAAACTTTGTAGTGTTGAGCATACACATATTGAAGATCTGTCACGCAGCCAGAAAGAAAGAAGAACACCACCTGGACAAAAGTGTCTTTTAAACTTTCACAGACATACATGGGTTGTTCCCTCTCTCACATCTGTTTAAGTATGTGGGAAGAGCCAAACATGAGCATCTAGGCTAGTCCTGAAGATCATGTTATGGTCCTTGATAAAAACTTTAATAGACCAAGAATTGTTGCCCATATCCACCATACCAAGAAACAGGCACTTACTGTCTATGGGAGATTTACAAACTTTATTTTAATGTCCCATCTTTCTGCATAGTGGTACAGTGTTGCAGTGGTTAACATTGTCGCCTCACAGCAAGAAGTTCTCCGGTTTGATTCTCGGCTGGCGTGCCTTCTGTGCGGAGTCTGCCTGTCCTCCCTGTGTTCATATGGGTTTCCTCCCATATTCCAAAGACATGTGTCTGGAGTGTTTCTCCCGAGGCCTCTGCTGAAAATAGGCTCTGTCCTAGTCAGACTTTCCAGATCAACAAATGTTAAATAAATAAATTATGTTTTTGGAGTGTTACTGCCAGTAGTCTAGCTTTCCACACCTGTTTCAAGATTCCTGTGTAAGATTCTCCTGTGCTGTTGAAGTTGCATGTATGGGCTGCATGTCTTCCTTCTGCTTTAAATGCTTTATCTTTTTATCTTTAAAGGAAAAGACATCAACATTTGCTGTACATTTGTCCTCAGCATCATGGCCTCCTAGGTCTGTTTGCTGCTTTTTAGCTACCTCTAGTTGTCTAGCCATGTTCATACATCTTTCAAGGTTAGCTTTGTACCCAGTTCCAGTCTTTCTGGCAGTAGTGTTTCCTAATATAATGACTAATCTGACAATAATCATGCTGTAACAGAGTGATTAATGCAGTTTACAGCAATCTAGATACACTCAGGGCATACAAGGTAGCAACAAACAAGTCAACTATTTATGTGGCTAGCTACAGTGTCTAACTGGATCCATCTAGAGTGATTAATGCAGTTTACAGCAATCTAGATACACTCAGGGCATACAAGGTAGTAACAAACAAGTCAACTATTTATGTGGTTAGCTACAGTGTTTAACTGGATCTCACCCCATATAATGCACATTTTTTCTTGTAATGAAAAGCTCTTCAAATGGATCTTGTAGTGCATCACCGCCTTTTAGTGTCAATTAAATGTTTTATCTGCTGCTTCTTCCATACAAAAATGGCTTCAGAAGAGATGTGGAGATCACTTGCCAGATGAAATCTTTTGAACTTTCTTATCCACTTTCCTGGTTCTTGCAATTTCACAAACCTGAGTAGCTCTAGCAGTTGTACACCGAATATTGTTCTGAGCAGTGAGCTCCCATGTGGTGGTAGAGGCTGCCCATTTCATGACTGCATATTTTTTTTCTATGTTTTGCAGCTTCTCAGAGAGAGATTTCTGCCAGCTTTTGTATCTCCCTCTCTCTTCTCTTTCCTTGCCATGACATTTTTAACACCATGGCATGTCTCCTGAACTAAGGGCTCCACCATGGTTACAGGAGTATTTAATAATTAACTCTGATAATGATGGCAGTGACATGCACCCTCAACTGAAGCTGAGCAGCAGGCCACTTAAAACTTCACGTTAGATTGCCCTGTTCCATACTGTGCTATCCTAGCATTTCAAATCATTTACATCTCACAGCATGATTTGAACCTTATGGGTCCTTCATGGTAGAGTATTTCACCTCTGACCTTTAACCTGACCTGATTTCAAAATATTATGGCAAGTTGCCACTTCCTGATAATTTAGTCTGTAATCAGGCTTGCCATGTCCTGTTGTAGACATGTCAAGCATGTGACAAGTGATCTTTTAGTAATAGGGCTGGCAGCACATGCTGAGATAATTTTGATATACTGCTTACTGGGCTAGCTGGATTTTATGTATGGCAGGTTATCTTTAAATGCACATTAGGCAGGCATGATCAGCTTTAATAAAGCAGAAATGCAGATGAAACATTCACTGCATGCAACACATTTTCAAGGTTGCACAACATCTTAATCTTAAGTTATAGAACAAGAGCAGTAAATGACAATCACAAATCAAAGATACAGATCGTGTTACAAACAGTCCTTTAATATATATAAAAAAAAACATTCTGAAGATCTATCTAGAATGAACTTCAGGGCAGTCTTTCTTTCAGTGACCAAAATAAACTTCATGCCTACAGCACTATAATTAAGAAATTCACAACTGAGACTTTGACTGGTAGCACTGACCATGCCCTTCTGAATACTGTGTTTAGTTCTTGAGACTTTACTTTTTCCACATCCACAGACTGGTGAGAGGCAACTCTGGACAAGGCATCATGTTCTGCACAAGAAACTAAAATACTATAAAGTGTATAGATTTGATGAAAGGACAAATATGAAGGATGAGAGAATATTCTAAACACGTCAGGGGAATCCATAGTACAAGTAGAAATATGCAAGACATGTAATACCAAGGGTTTACAGTCTGAAGATACGAGGCAGTGATCCAGGGATGCATTTTGTAAAGAAAATGTTCATAACTGACTAGAATGCTTTCCTGAAAGTGTAATTTAGTTAAAATAGTAAAGGAATTAAAAATGAAGGGTGTAGACATAAGTTAGTTTTAGGATACATGAGTAAAATGAAATAAGCTGTTTGTTAAGAAGATCTGTAAACGATTCAGCATACACTGGAAGGGGAGAGGTTGACCTTATCTGCTATCATACAGTTAGTTATAAACCTTCAGTCCTGAATTCTAACCCTATCTCTAGAGATTGATTAGTTTTTCACACAGAGTTCAACTATCACTGCACTGACTCTTTCACTGTTCACAGAGGTAATTTATACGGATTGGTTGCATTATTCCCTTGTAGTTTTCCTAACCATTATCCTATATTTCCATTCGACAGTAAGTCAGATGTGTCCCGATATTTGTATGCACTGTGATGTTTTAGAATGAACATGCCACTGTTTTCTGAATCAAAATGTAAACAAATTGTGAGATGTGCTTAAACCTTACAGCAGGTAAACTAAACATAGGTAATTTATTCTACAGTATGTGTATTTCTCATTAGTATGATGATGTGAGAACTAGTGACCTTTTTCGATGAAATGTATATTTACAATGTGTGCTTTCTCAGTGACATGGAGTGGTGTGTGAATTTGTAACCTTTTGCTTTTTAATGAATAAAATTATACAGAATTTGTAAGTGAACTTAAGAAGGAGACTTGTGAAATAGGCCTTGCAATTGTTCTGACCTTTTGTTACAAAACCTGTGACTATTCCAAGAACCCAAAGCTAAAGAAATGTAAAAGTACAGTTATACAATTATTTAAGGTGATAGCTAACAAATAGCAGGTTTAATTATATCTGTGTTCTGTATGAAAAGATATAACACAATTATCTGGCAAACATAAAAGAAAAGAAGAAGAGAAGAGTGAAGATAAAACCTACTCTGGGGTTAGTACAAACCTGTGAGGTTTGCTTCTGCATTTGTTTATGCCTGTATTCTGAAACTTAACTATTGTAGGTTAATTCACGGTAATTCTTGCAGTCAACAATAATCATGAAAAAGTCAAGCAGTAGACAGGTGTACAGATGTTTTCTCTGTGTTAATATTTTTTGCAAACAGATTATTTTATGTTTCCATGCAGAAATTTATATTCTGTGTATAGTTCAATGTTAACGGTGATGTTTACTGCATTCTTTCTACACTAAACTTATAGAGTTTGTGGCTGATCATCTATTTATTCATTTACCAATTGATAAAAAAATATATATATTTTTTGCTAAATACTGACAAGTTGCTGGCATTCACCTCTAATTGGCCAGAATGCTCTATGACATGCTGTCTTTTGTGTTTATAATTATTTGTCTTATTAAAAAGAGGCAATAATACCTTGAACCAAGACAGAAGGCAAATATTATCAGCATTCCTAAAATTTAATGTGTGTGTGTGTGTGTGTGTGTGTGTGTGTGTGTGTGTGTGTGTGTGTGTGTGTGTGTGTAAGAGTTCATTCAAAGTACAATTACCATGAGCAATGAGCACTGGAAGGCACTGAAACCGAGACAGGGACTAGTGAGAAAGGTGTCTGCCTATTTTTTGGTGTGGATGATGCAAGTCCATATCCAGTGCAACAGTATAAACTCCCTGTATGCTGTTTTGATCAAGCTGCACTTCATGTGTTGTTTAGTGATGCATATCTGTGTGCCTTTTTAACAGTTTAGTATCAGTTCTGTGACTAAAGAGAGTATACCCACCGTGGCCATCAAAATTTTAATGTTTAGATTAAAGATTAATTTATTAGTGGGCACTGAAGTAGATCAAGTCTCTGCAGCTCTTGTCTACTGCTCATTTTTCACATGCTCCCTGACCTTTAATGTATGACATCCAAGCCACACTGTTGCCAGAAAATGTCTGTGTAGTTAATTATGATTTTATGTTTCTCAAAAACTGTCTCTGGAAAACCAGTATCTCATCTGATCTTACTCCACTTTCCCACACACTTGTCTGCTTATTACCCTATCTGACCTCTACTATCAACTTCCTCTGCACTGCTGCCCTAGCGTTTGCTTCATTAAGGCAGTCCTGTGCTTGTGAAGTCATACTTTTTCTTTTCTTCCTCTCTCATAGTCAGATGTGTTACATGTTCTGTTGCATGTTCCTACAGGTATGTTCCTAGCCTTAAGCAGCATTCTACCGTCACCCAGAATGATGCCTCAATACGAAAAGAAAATGATTGGCTTTAAGAATTGGCTTAGTTTCTGGTGTCATTCCAAGGGGATCCAGTACCTGACAGCCGGGGATGACATGATTGACAAGCCATGATGCTTTGCCAGAGATGGCCTGCATCTGTCTCCCTTGGGCTTCAGGCTCCTGGCAAAGGCTCTTGCCTCCCCATAGTGCCCTTTTTAGGTAATGCCATGATGTCAAAACTACCAACATGAAAATTTCATAGAAACATAAATTAAAGGTCATGCTGCTAAATGCTAGGAGTCGAAACATGAAACTGCACTAATTGCAACCATGCTTAGCCCTGGAAGAAGCTGACATTTGTGCAGTCACATAAATCAAAGCTGCAGAGAGCACCCCAGCCATACCAGGTTACTCATTCTATCATTCATTCAGACCCCAAACCGTGGGCAACAAAACGAAAGGAGATGGAGTTGCAATATATATAAAAGACATACACACCTCTAGGCTGGTCAAACAGTATGATGCACAGGAAATACTCCAGGTGCAGTTAACAATTGACAAGACCCTATTTAAATCATAGCCAGCTACAGGCCTCCAACTCTGACTCAAGATGTCCACTCCACCTATCTGGACCTCTTCGAATCTATCAAGATTCAACATTTTACCCTGATACCCGACGACTTTAACTATCCAACCATAGACTGACAGAAACACTCAAACCAAAACACAAATGCCCAGAGATTCCATGATTTTGTCAATGCAAATGCTTTGGACCAGTTGGCTGACACCCCCACAAGAGATGAAAATATCTTGGACTTGGTATTAACCAACATGAGTAACCACTGCAGCATCCCTACAGTGTCATCTTCCCTGGTAAGATCCAACCACAAAGGATTCACTTTCAAAGTCACCATCTCCCCTGACTCCCCCCTAGCCAGGGTCAAACAAAAAAATTTCTCCAAAGCTGATTACAACCTCCTGAGCGAAGGTATAAACAGCTTCACAGCCCCCTCCACAGGAACTGGCACATATGTCCAGAGTACTATATGAACATATATATAGCTACATGGAATCAGGAATACTAGACAAGATGAAATCCTCCTCCTCAAGGAAGAGTAAACCTGTCTGGTGGACATCTACAATAAATAAAATCTATAATAAAAGGAAAAATTGCTGTCCAGGACCAAGAAAGAGCAGGTGTCTAATTGGAAGAATTCTATCCTTAGACTGAACAAGCAAATAAGAGCACTAGTGAAATCCTCCAAAGCAAACATTGAGTCCAAACTGGCCACATCTACTAAAGACAATCATAAGGCTTTCTTCACATATGTCCGCAATCTCAAGGGAAGCACCCAGATCTGCTCAAAACTGGTGGTCAAGGACACTACATACGCAAACCCTGTAGATATACCCAACCTGCTGGCAGGCAGGTTCAGTAAAAACTTCACTCCTCTGTATCCCCCATCAGTAAAACAAGACATCCCCAATTTCTGCCCCCCTCCCCTTATCTCTAGGGAGCAAGTCATCACTGCCCTCTCAAAAGCAAAAAATACAGCCTCCATGGGACCCAATAAAATCTGCATCCTACATAAACTCAGGCAACACCATTAGGCAACTCTATTCAACCATAGCCTGAGTATCAGCTTTGTCTCAGCTGAGTGGAAGGCAGCTACTGTCATCCCTTTGCACAAAGGTGGAGCATCCACAGATCCAGGAAATTATAGACCCATCAGCCTAACTAGCCTGATCTGCAAGGCCATGGAGCGGATTATCATGGACCTCATTAACAAGGGCATTGGAAACTTCCAGACACTTGATCCCACTCAGTTTGGTTTTGTCAAGGTGAGGTCATGCCTGTTAAATTTGGTTGACTTCTTTAAGACAGTCACCAAGGCCATAGACAAGGGGATGATGGTGCACACCACCTACCTTGACCTGGCCAAGACCTTTGATACTATTCCCCACTCCGGTATAAAAGATAAACTCTCTAACCTAGGCATCAATCCATATGTTACCAGATGGGTAGTAAACTGGCACATTGATAGAATCCACCTAGTCAAAATAGGGGAGCCACCTCAAGCAGTAAACCCATAACAAGTGGTGTACCCCAGGGATCAATCTTGAGACCTCTGCTGTTTGGGATACACTTCTCAGAGGTGCAGGTCAAATCTACTGAGCTATGGCTAACCAAGTTTGTAGATGACTGCAAGCTGGATGCTGTCATCAATTCCCCTAGTGATGTGGACATCCTCCAAGAGGGTCTCACCCAAACAAATGACTGGTGCTGAAAACATGGCCTCAAACTGAATGCCAAAAATGCATCATCATACTTTTTGGGGAGAGTGATGTCCCCACAAATGATCACATTGATAATAAGGCACTAAGCACGCAATCAGTTGTGAGGGACTTGGACATCCAGGTTGATAGCAAACTGACTTTTGACCACCATATTGCCTCCGTTGTATGGAAAGCTTTCTAAATGGCCCAACTCATTAGTAAGGGTATCTCATCCAGGGACAAGGTGGTCATAACATCCCTGTATTTTTCCCTTTTAAGACTGGCTGAAGGAAAATAAGAAAACAAACTACTGAAATGAGAAAATAGCGAGAACACTCAGTACTAAAAAAAACTTAATTTATTAAAGTTAGCGCTTTCATAAAGATAGATGTCTATAAGCCTTGTTTTACCATTTAATATTTGTCTGATGAAGTATTGACATCTGTCTTTATGAAAGCGCTAACCTTAATAAATTAAGTTTTTTTTTAGTACTGAGTGTTCTCGCTATTTTTTCATTTCAGTAGTTCCCTTATATGCCTTTTGGCATGCACCTCACAAAGCACATGCAGCAGCTGGAGAGACCACAGAGGTTCCTCACCTGGAGTATCCAGGGCCTCAAACATCTACCCTATACAGATAGGCTAAAAGCCCTGTCCCTCTACTCAATCTCCTACAGACTCCTCAGAGGTGACCTCTGTCTGGCATACAATGGGGCTGCTGCATATCCGCTGGTCAAGCTCCACTCAAGTAACCCGCATGTGCAACCTCAACCTGGTCTGTGACATCAATAGGACTTATTGGCGGGACAGATTTGTGTCCCAGTGACTCTCCCTTTTGTGGAATAGACTCCCTTTCCACATAACTCAGAGTACCTCATTAAACCTTTTTAAGTGCAACCTGGATAACTGGATGGGGAACAGAAAATACACCCCCTGAGATTCCACCTATGTCCCTGCTGGACAGTGGCATAGGGTGCTGACTTGTTGGAACATGGGCTAAATTCTTGGCTAGACTTCTAAGGGCCTCAGGGTCAGTAGCCTAGTAACTTCTTATGATCCTATGATTCCATGTTGTCTTCAACTCCATTGTGGAACATGCAGCTCTTTAGTCACTTTACTTTTCATTCTACATATGTACATTCCTACTGTACTGCTCCCTCATTTTGAAATACAGCTCCTTTGTGGAATCTCATTACTGTACTCTGTTTTTTGTTTTTCAAAGAATATGAAAATGTAGCAACTTTAGACCCACAATACTTTCTCATTCTATGTTAATGATATTTTTCTGGGAAAGTAAATCATGCTGAGCATAGTGACTGCCTTGGCCCAACCATCGTTCACTCTCCTTTATATGTATTGAAAGATGGGGGTGCTTGTTTAATAAATCTGTCCCTCTTCTTCTTCTTCTTTCGGCTTTTTCCCGGTTAGGGGTCGCCACAGCGGATCACCCTGTCCGCACATTGAATGGCAGTGGAGTTTTATGGTGTCGAGTTGCCAGCCCGGCGCCCAACCTTCCACAGAAGGCACACTCACACGCACACCTAAGGCCAATTTAGAGTGTCCAATCCACCTGCAGCATGTCTTTGGGATGTGGGAGGAAACGAGCACCGGAGGAAACCCACGCGACCACAGGGAGGACATGCAGACTCCGCACAGAAGGCACCCCAGCCGAGGATCGAACCAGAGAACCTCTTGCTGTGAGGCAGCAATGCTAACCACTGCACCACCGTGGCCGCCCTTAATAAATCTGTCCCTCTAACATGTCTTATTTATTTATTTATGTATGCATTTATGTATATATGTATGTATGTATGTATGTATGTATGTATGTATGTATGTATGTATTTATTTATTTATTTGTTGTTGTTGATGATGGAAATTCAAGTCTTTAATTCAAGTCTTACTGGAGATGTTTGCTTTCTGTATGTGTAGGAGATGCAGGAAGATTGGGTTATTGGCAACACAGAGAGACAGACATAAACCACAATGCAGGAGACTGTAGGAGACAGAGTATAGGAATAAAGCTTCAAGCTTGTCTTTGTAGCTGAAGGTCTTTATTCTTGTGATCTTTTTAGTTACAAATATCTTAGGTGAATCTAGCTGAGGGATGTGTTTGGATTGATACATAATAAAAAGAGCATTATATTTTATACTTGTGTATACTGCAAGCTGCTGTTGAGATTTGTACACCAGTTCGCAATGCTACACTTTTCTGCATTTAATTTAAACCCATTTCTAATACGCCATGGATTTGTATATAACCTGCCACAGTAACATGAAATTATCTGGCAACTGAAAGACAATATCCAGCTTGTAGTCATTAACAAATATAGATGGCCATTTGCCTAGATTAGTGGTTTGAAGATCTGAAAAACAGATGATAATCTGAGGAGATCTCAATACTGAGCCCAAAGGAATGCAACTAGTACCTCAACCATGTGGGTTCTGTAAACCAAGTTTAACAACATAAGGGTCTATATTTAGGCTTTTAAGTGTGTTTACAATTCCAGTATATGGAATACTGTCAAAGGCATTGGCTATATCCTGGTACACTGCATAACTGGTATCTATAGGTTCAGTTATTTCCTCAAAGAAGTTTGCTAAATTAGGTAGATATGATTTCCCTTTCACAAAATTATATCGATATGGCTGTAATTCACTAACATTGTTTTCATATTGAAGCTTATGAGACCAGATATAATGTATTCCATGGCTTTGCCGATTAGTCTTGTTGTTAGGTTGATGGGTTTATCGTTCTTGAGATCTGTCATGGGACCCCTTTATAGAGGGGCATAATGATGATAGCCATTTTTTATATTTCAGGATCATACCAGAGGTTCTATCTTTTAGCCAAGATTACTATCCATCTTATAACATACAGGTATATATACCCTTGGTAGTACATAGAATTCAGGCTATGAGCTATTAAGCTGCTTGCTGTAGTACATGATTGATTTCCTCAGCCCCCATTTGCCTATTTTTATGACTCTTAGCCCATCACTTAACCAGTCAGTACTCTCACCTATCAGGAAATTTGACTAGGCTCCTTAAAAGTCTCCTGGACCGTATGCCTGGTAACTGCCTATGAATGTATGTACCTATGAATACTTTAGCTATGCTTCAGTTGTGCAGTTTTAGGAGAGGTTCAGAGAGGGCATGTTTGACACTGTTAATTAATCAATCAGATATACTGTTGAAGCCCATACAGGTGGCATTTTTAGCTTCAGACAGTGTGCTTTGTACATGTTCCATCATAATCTTGGGGGGGGGGGGGTGTGACTCTAGAATTTGTGGAACTTCAGTGATGATTCTGGTGTGAAGTTGTCATTAAATGTTTCTCTAAGTATATTAGCAATATCTATTGGGTCAAAGTAGGTGATACTATTATGAATGAATTCAGACCATTTCTGAGCATTATTTCGCACTCGTTTGATGTAGATAAAGAAGGATTTATTTTATGTTTGCCTTCAGATATCAATATTAATTTCTGCTCCACTTTGATCTTCCTTATTAATAACTGTTATTTTTTATTTTGTTTACTTTTTTCTTTTATTGTAGAACATACTGTTGCTGGCATTTCATTAAGTTTGTTTATTTTTACATTCCCAGTACATTAGCTAAGGACAACTTGTTTTACATTATTTGTTAGGTGGAAAAAAATTAATTTGTCATAAACAACTCTCACACATCTAGTACTCTTATTGATTGGGTACTTGTATCTAATTCTTCCAAATATCATAATCCTGAAACCCTATCAAACACCCTGAGCGATCACTCCTCTATAAAAGTGCTTAGTTTCACTCCCCACTTCTCAAAACCTCCTAGATTTATCACTTGTCGCAAACTTAACTTCCATCCAGAAACCTTTAATGCCTTCCTCTCTAAAGTAAACTGGAAATTCCTTACCCAACTCCCACTACAAGAAGCAGTCCTAGCTTTCAACTCCACCTTCCTAAGCATCTTAGACTCAATTGTTCCCCCACTGCAAAGTCCGAATTAAGTCCACCATATCTCAATGGCTTTCAAAAGCCCCTCGTAACTTTATGATAACTAGAGACAAACTATGGAAAAAATAGTCACAAACTAAGCTCTTTGCAGACTTACAAAAATATAAAGAAGTCAGAATTCTGACAAAAAAACACACAAAGATAAAAAGGACTTCTATAACAAATATTACATCCCGATAATCTTAGCTCCCTCAATCCATGCCCAGACAAGATATCTGAAGAAACTGCCACTATCTTCAATACCTATTTTATCGATTCAGTATCTAAGCTACTGAACCCAAACCCAAACTCTTCTACTACTAACATCTCCAACATTTCTGAACCTACTCCTAACATTATCTCCTCAAATACCTTCTCCCTCAAACCTGTACCTACTAGCTACATCAAAACTCTACTCTCTAAATTAAAACCATGCTCAGCATCAGCTGACAATATTCCTTACACTTTTCTTCTACTAGCAGCTGACTCTCTTGTTCTCCCTGTATCTATCCTAATCAATTGCTCTTTCTCTGAATCTAAAGTCCCTTCCATCTGGAAAGAATGCTACACTCTACCTGTACACAAAGGAGGTAACTCCTCTAATACCTCCCACTGTAGACCTATCGCTATCCTCTTCACTCTCTCTAAAGTACTACAAAAGTGTATTCATAAACAAGTTATGCAGTATCGAATACTGCTTACATCCACTCAACATGGCTGCAGACCCAAACATAGCACCACTACAGCTCTATTATCCTTCCTCAACACTGTCTCTATAGACATGGATGACCATAAACATATTTCTTGCCTATTCTTGGACCTCTTAAAAGCTTTCAACACTGTCTCATACTCTCTTCTGCTGTACAAACTGCATAACCTCAACTTCTCCTCTGATACTGTTGCATGGTTGTCAAGCTACCTCACTGATAGATCTCAATCAGTGTTATAGCACTCTGCACTCTCCCGTCCTCTCCCTGTAAAAATGGGTGTACCTCAAGGGTCTATCCTTGGGCCTTTACTTTTTAATATCTTTACTAATCAGCTCTATATCTCCTGTCCTCAGTCATCTTTAGTGCAATACGCAGATTAATCTACAGTCATCACCACAGCCAACTCTCCCTCTAAGCTCTTCTCAGTTACTTAGGCATCTTTTAACTTAGTTGAAACATGGCTCTCCAACAACCAGCTCATCCTTAACCCTAAAAAAAAAGCTGTTACTCTGCTTACCTAAAAAATACAATAATAGTAAACCCTCTTTCTCCATACAGTCCCTTAATAACACGCCCATTCAGGTAGAATCCAGCAATAAGCTCTTAGATGTAACCATCGACAATCATCTTAAATTTCATTTGCATGTTAATAACTGTATCAAAAAGACTCATTCAAAACTAGGGCTCCTTTACCGTAACAAGAAATTCCTTACCTCTGAAGCCAAGATTACTCTCTCTCACCTACCTTCTACCCAGTCTAATGTACAATTCTCAAATTCTCACAAATATTAACTCAGCACTCCTGACCAAACTTGAATCTACCTACAACAAGTTTTTAGATTTGCTGCCCAACAAACCTACAAATCCCATCACTGTCTCTCTCTAAAACACATAAACTGGCTTGAATTACCCCACCAGCTTCTTCTCTCTCAGCTCCAGATCATCCATTCTATCCTATACCAGCCTTCCTACTGCCCAGCAGTATCCCCTCTCATCTGCCATTATTCTCCCTCCAGACCTCTCCAAAGCTCTAACCAAGACCTACCACAAATCTACAATCCCAAGTCTAAATTTGGATGCAACATGTACAGCTATCACCCTACTATTGCTTGGAATAGGCTCCCACTAAAAATCAGGACCCTTACACATCCTAAACAATTTAAGACAGCCACCGAAGAGCACTTTAAAAGTCACTGGTTCTGCCACTGCACTCTCCCTCCTTAAACATCCCCTACTTCTCATACCTTAGTCTACGTTCTACCTTTAACTTACTCTTCTCACTAGCTCTCTCTAATCTTCAAGCAAATCACCTCAGAGAAACATTCTATTGTAATTGTCTTCATGCAACTACATTATGATAAAACTGGGTTTTTGTAACCACTTACCCCAAAAATTATGTTCATCTTAATGACATATTTCTTTTTATACATCTTGAAATACTTTTGCTATACACCTAATTATTGACATTGTATAACATTGTAGTCCTACTTAATGCCTTGTAATAATCCTGTAACATTGTTGTTTAATGCTAATTTATAATGGAAATTGTTTAACATGTTGGAGCTTTTCTCCCCGTGCCTCCACTGAAAAAGGGCTCTTCATCTCAGTTGGACAATCCCAGTCATCAAATGTAAAATAAATAAAATAAATAATAAATAAATGATAAATGAGGCTACAATGAGGCAGGAAGTCTTGCAGATTAACTTTGGTAACTCATCACAAAGTGTTAATGTGTTTGTCTTCTTAGTCTATTAACTCAGAAATGGTTGTTGTTGATTTAGATGCCCTAAAAGAGAAGATTATCAATTTGTGATCAGATATGACCAGAGATGAGGATATGAAAAGATTAGAGCAAGTAGGTGAGCCTCTTAAGGGATGGCATAAATAATTTCCAAGCTCCTGTTCCCATAGATGGCATTGACAACTATACTAAGGTATACACAAATGCCCTGTATAAACATTTGCACAAATGCAGTGACACAGCTGTGCCTGCCAAGATCAAAACAATATACTCAAGAAAAAAACAAGCCTCCCTGGCAGACATCTAGCATTAATAAGTTATACAATAAGAGGAAGAAGTTGCTGTCTACGAATAAAAAAAGACTGGCCCACCATTGGAAGAAAGCCATGCTCTGCTTGAACAAACAAATAAGACAACTTGCAAAATCCTCTAAGGGCAACTTAAAAAAAATTGCAACCTTAGCTAAGGATAACCATAAGTAATTCTTCAGCAATATCCGTGCTGAACTAGCTGTGGATGGCCTCAAACACACACACTGATCCTGCAAAAATAGCTAACCTATTAGTCAATGGGTTATTGGTGAAAATTTCACCTTCTATCCCCTCCATACATTCCACAAAGCATTCCGTCTACATCTCTCCCACCATGCATCAACAAAGAGCAAGTTATTAATGCTCTTTCCAAGGCCAAAAATGCAGCCTCTATGGGAAAGGATGGCATCCCAGGTTACATTTTTAATGGTCTAAAACATGAGTTAGCAACTCCATTACGTACTTTCTTCAACCACAGCCTGAGTACTAGTTTTGTCCTTGCTGAATGGAAAATAAAAACTAACAAGAAAATTAAACCAAATTGAACAAAACGCAAAACCAATAAAATAAAATAAATAATTAGGACTTTGGATTCTGTCTGTTTTATTGGAAAATAAAAACTGTCATTCCCCTTCATAAATGTGGTACAGCAACAGACCCCGGGAACTAAAGACTCATAAGCTTAACCAGTCTTATCTGTAATGCCATGGAACAAATCATCATGGACCTTATAAATATGGATATAGGCAATCTCCAAACCCTTGATACAACACAGTTTACTTTTGTCAAAGGCAGGTCATGCCTGTTAAACTTGGTGGACTTCAAAAATATCACTAGAGCCATAGACAAAGACAAATCTGTGTATACAGCCTACCTTGGTTTAGCCAAGGCCTTTTACACCATCCCACAGTTAGGCATCATTGATAAACTCTCCCAATTGAAAAATTGATAGGCCAAAAACAGCCATAAAGACAACAGAGTGGACTATTCAGGCCAAGAAAGAAATAAAGTATTGTTACTATTACGCAAAAACCCAGAATTTTGAGACAAAAGATATACAAAAAGATTAAGAGAGAAATTAGAAGAAAGAAAAATACTACCACAAGAAAAACTATCAGAAGCTTCAAATAAAAGTTTGTGTTTATTACTACAACAGTTCTAAGAAGAACACTATATCGACCAAGAAACCTTGTGCCATTTCAAAAAACGAGGAATTGCAAAAATTTAAAGAACAAAATTTAGAGACATTTGAAGGGCATAAAAAAGAAATATGGACATGGGAAAGAAAGACAGATCTGATATAGTGCAATATTTATGCAAAGGAGAAAGCCAAATTAATCAATACAAAAAAGCAGCCCCAAAGATATTCAAAAAGAAATATAGACAAAGGCATCCAGACATGGAAATAATTTTCACAATAAAAAAATAAGATCACAAACAGGGAATGGAGAACAGAAGATTAGCCAAGTAAAAGTTAAAAAGAAAAATAGAAGTCGAAGTTACGAAATATTTGTGAAGTGAAAGATTCAGTGTAGCAAGTCTAACACAGGTCATATCACAGCATAATGGGATAACTAGTCCCTAAAGTAAGGAGAAACAAGAGGAGCAGGAGACATCTGAGGAAGAAATGTGGACATAGAAAAGAAAAACAGATTTAATATGGTGCAATATATATGCAAAGGAGAAAGCAAAACTAATCAATGCAAAAAGAGCAGCACCAAAGATATTTGAAGAGAAATACAGGCAAAGACATCCTGATATGGAAAATTTCACAATACAAAAAATAAGAAAATAAAGAGGAAAAGTAGAAAAGAGGATTTATGATGGAGAAGCCAAAGAAATAGAAACTAAAGTTATGAATTACTTGCAAAGTGAAGGATTTAGTGTAGAAAATTTAAATCAGATAACAACACAACAGGATAGTGGAGCAGAAACCATCTAATCAGATGACATGTAAAGATAATTCGGAGCTCCACCTAGGAAATCAGTATAAAGGTTCAGATGGAGCTATACAACAAAGGAATGAACAGGAAACTCTTACACAGTCAATAGTGAGTGATAGGCCAGTGATTTCCCCATACAAAAAAGCAATGGATGACACAGGGTGAAACTGAAGAGAATGTGGCGCAGGAAGAAGCTCTGGAACTTTCTATAGAATGCCTGCAGAAAATTGGGAACAACGTATATGCCTTCAGTTTTCAAGAAAATGATCTAAGAGAAGAGTTGCTTGATTTAATACAGATGGATAGGCATATTAAGATCAATGCATGAAATAGATTGCAAAAGGTCAATAAAACCCAAAACGTTAGAAGTCTGATAAAACAAATGAACACAATAATTAGGACTATTCCTGGAAATTCATACAACATAACTGAAGTAAATAGAATACATTACCGTGCAGCCAAATTAATAACAGATAAAGTCCTACCACAAGAACACAGTGTAGTAAAGGTAAGGATGGGGAGAAATTGAATGCCATCATGGAAGTATCGAATAGAGAAAACCATAAAGCAGTTAAGACAAGAAGTGTCCTAGAAGAGTATAGAAGAGTACAAACCAAAGGAACAGGTCTTCAGCAAATCAAAAGACTTGGATAAAAAGCAGTCAGAAATCCAATGAAAAAACACAATCCAAGTCCACCATTCGACAAAAGTTTAATGACTCAGAATATAGACAGCATAAGTAGCAAAACAAAGCTTTCGAGTAAAAAACTCTTCTTTGGTGTTACATAAAACTGTCTTAACCTAGCACAGACATATATACAACAGCACAACCAATTAAAATGCAAACTCAGTGTTAGCAGCAATTACATCTTTAAAGTGCCCCACATCTTATTAAAACTTTTCCTTTAAAACTAAGCCTTATTAAGGCTTATATTCTGTCATGTCTATCTTTTAAAATTGGTTTTATACTATTTACATTCAGACGTTCAGCTCTAAAAAAATTAAACCATTTATATTCAGCCAGTTCTGTCTTGTTTATTAAGTCACCCCCACTTTTGTTCTTAAGCACTACTTGCAAGATTCTGAACTGAAATTTGTGCTCAACACCATCAGTTGCTACATGTTTAACCAAGGCATTTGTAAGAACATTCCTACAAATATCAGAACAATGTGCACTTAATTCTCTCCTTCAATTTTTTGTCTTACCAATATAAAAACATTGGCAGCACACACAGTTAGCAAAAATAAATCACATTTTCTGTGTTACATGTTCCAGCAGCTCTAAATTCAAATGTCTTTTGACTAATTAGATGTACAAAACATAAATCTATATTAATATCTGCACAATGTGTGCAGTTATAACACGGTTTAGTACCAGATTTAATAATAGTTTTTTGTAGCACACTATCTCTCCTTACATCCTTATAGCACAAATATTGCTTTAAATTCCTTTCTCTTTTAAAAACAAATTGTGGTATCTCACCTACTACATCAACCACTTCTTGACTGGATGTAAGTATAGTCCAGTTCTTTTGGATTATCTGATTAACAAGACTTGTATGCCGGTTATATTTCATCATATAATTTAATTTATTCATAGTCCTATATGGTTTGGCTTTCTCCACCACAGCATTATCAGCCCTACCACTCAAATATGGTTTGGCTGTATCATTCCTTAAACCAGTCACTGTTCCCTTCATTTGTTGAACTACAACTTTATTACAGCCCCTTTCCATAAAATGTCTGCCATCTCATTCATTCCCAGCTCAAAAATTGCATCTTTAGTACTAAGTCTACTAGCTCGCATGAGCTTCCTTTTATTACCCCTTTAAACATATGCCTGGGGTGTAAGCTTTGTGGGTGTACATGCTTAATAACTTGCACATCTTTCCTATGAATTTTAGAATTAAAATGCACATCATCCCTAGAGATGGCTACATCTAAAAAGTTAATTTCATCAAAAGATGAATTCACTTCAAATCTCAAAAAGTCTGTAGTAGTATGTAGAAATTCTACATACACATTAAGTTCTTCCTTACTGCCATTCCACAGCAGGAAGGCATCATCTACAAATCTTTTGAAGAACATTAAGTGTTCATTTTTATAGCACATCTCTGCTTCTGAAAATATATATAGTTCTTCCCATCTAGCTAAAACTAGATTAGCATAGGTGTTTGCTGTTGGTGTACCCATAGCCACCCCCATACAGTGATGGTAGTAATTATCATTAAACATAAATATGTTTATTCAGAAGCAGAGATGTGCTATAAAAATGAACACTTAATGTTCTTTAAAAGATTTGTAGATGATGCCTTCCTGCTGTGGAATGGCACTAAGGAAGAACTTAATGTGTATGTAGAATTTTCTTACAAATGCCTTGGCTAAACATATAGCAACTGTTGGTGTTGAGCACAAATTTCAGTTCAGAATCTTGCAAGTAGTGCTTAAGAACAAATGTGGGGGTGACTTAATAAACAAGACAGAACTGGCTAAATATAAATGGATTAATATTTTTAGAGCTGATCTCATATGCCAGGTCTGAATGTAAATGTTGTGCCTTTGTTGTGTCTTTTCGGCTTTTCCCGGTTAGGGGTCGCCACAGCGGAACTCCGGTCTGCTAATGATTGGCAGTAGATTTTTACGTGCCGAGTTGCCAGCCCTGATGCACAACCTTCAACGAAGGTATGCCCATTCACGCATGTCTCCACACAGAAGACGCTCTAGCTGAGAATCGAACAAGACAACATCTTACTGTGAGGCGACAACACTACCGCAGCACCACCACCTCAGCATCCATAGTATAAAACCAATTTTAAAAGATAGACATGACAGAATATAAGCCTTAATAAGGCTTAGTTTTAAAGGAAAAGTTTTTATAAGATGTGGGGCACTTTAAAGATGTAATTGCTGCTAATAATTGAGTTTGCATTTTAATTGGTTGTGCTGTTGTATATATGTCTGTGCTAGGTTAGGACAGTTTTATGTAACACTGAAGAAGAGTATTTTTACTCGAAAGCTTTGTTTTGCTACTTATGCTGTCTATATTCTGAATTATTAAACTTTTGTCGAATGGTGGACTTGGATTGTGTTTTTTCATAAGAGTATAGAAGAGGGAATAGATCAACAAAAATACTCAGAAAGATAGGTGTGATAAAAGCAATGCACAGTATTTTAACAGATCAGGATTTATCATGCACTATCACAAATAATAAACTAAAAATATCAGCACAGGCAGAAAAGCTTAGAATATACACAGATAAATATAGAGGAAAAATACAAAATAAACAATTTATTGACGACCCAAAAGTTTTATAGAGAATTGGGAAACAAGGTAAAAGGAATTGAAAGACCACCAAAGAAAAGAAACCCTGGAGAAATATTTATGAAGACCCTGTGGAACATAACAAAGATGCTAAATGTATAGAAGAAGTAAAAGAAAGAATAAGAAGTTCAAATGTACAGGATATGAAATGGGATGAAGTAACGACCAGGGAGATTTAAACAAATTTAAGAAAAGCCTCTAATTGGAAAGTACCAGGCTCAGATGGAGTATCTAACTTCTGGCTAAAAGTATTAACATCTTTGCATGAAAATGTACCCATGAGTAAGAACTATTATATGCACACCCCAAACAGATACCAGCCTGATAAACAACAGGAAAAACAATATTCCTACTTAAGAGCGAACCTGCAAGCTACCCTAAAGACAATGGAACAATAAATTGCCTTCAGATGACGTATAAACTCTACATTGGAATTGATGCTGACATAGTTTATAGTCATTTAGAAGAAAATTCAATTATTGCAATAGAACAAAAGGCTAACAAAAGAAGGTCATATGGAACAAAAGATCATTTGTTGTTAAATAAAGTCATAGTGGAGAACTGCATAAAGGGGAAGAATCTGAGGATGGTATGGATAGACTACAAAAAAGCATATGACAGTATATCACATTCATGGATAAAAGAATGCTTACAAATGTGCAAGAAATACCTTCATTGATAATCTTCATCACAGTGAGCATGAAACAGTGGCAAACCACTTTGTAGTTAAGTCATGTTAAAGGACAAATTATTATTCCAGAGATAAAATTCCAAAGGGAGACATACAAGGGTGACTCTTAGTCACTGCTGCCATTTTGCCTTGCCCTTAACCCATTAAACTGTCTGCTTAATACATTAGGTCATGGCTATAATTTGGCTCCCAAAAGGCAACAAAGTGTAAACACTTTTCATCTTTTCTTTGTCAGTAATTCAAAACTGTATAGTTCCTTAGATAAGAAAATGAAAGCACAACTGCAAGTAGTCAAAACTTTTTTAGATGATATCAGAATGTCATTTGGTCGTGATAAATTTGCAAAAGCAAACTTTAAAGCAGGAAAGCTGCAGCACCAAGAAAACATCATTTTGGGACAAGAATGTGATATAAAAGAACTTGAGCAAGAGGAAGTGTATAAATATTTGGGAACTGATGAAGGATCAACAATAAAAACATGAACAAATGTGAATAAAACTCTATAAGGAATATTTTAGAGGACTTAAATTAATCCTGAAAACAGCATTGACATCTAGGAACAAAGTTCAAGCTATAAACCAATTTACTCTTCCTGTCAAAACTTACAGTTTTAGAATGATTGACTGGCCCCAAAAGGTGTTGGACAGATTAAATAGGAAAACAAGAAGAATGTTTCATGCTCATCAAATGATTTATAAAAATCAGTGCATACAAAGATTATATATTCCCCATTCCGAATGGGGTATGAGCCTCCTTGAAATTGATTACATGTATGGATCTGCAATCTTGGGACCTCACAAGACTCAAACATAGTGAAAGTTTTGAAACATGTGGAGAAAAAAATCTAAGAAGACTTCCCTGCTTAGTCTAGTAGAAGCATATTAGCATCAAGTGGGAATGGAAATTAAACCAGAAGTAGATAAACTTGGTGTCAAGCAGGAATGGAAATTAAACCAGAAGTAGATAAACCCCCAGATTCAACAAACTCCATGCAAGTATAAGACTATATTTGCACAGAGTGGTTCGTGTCCATTTAGAACAGCAGTGCGTCTTGAATATTCATGAAGGCGCACTGCTGTACTTCCTATATGGACATGAACCATGAACGAGTGCAGGGGGCGTGCCTAAGTAGTGCACGGACACTAAACATGCCCCCTGCACTCAGAAAGTGCCATACGGCACTTTCTAAGCCAAACTTCATAATATTAGAGCTTTACTCTAATATTATGCCAGCATTTCAGTGTCTGCGGACAGTGAAATGAAAAAAATGATCATTTCAGTGTCCGTGGACAATGAAATAAAAATCTGCAACAAGAAAGCAATGCAGGGTGTGTGTGACAGGTTCTGTGACACATCCCCACCATTGTTAAGGTGCCATATGATACTTTTGCAACCTGCTAAAGCAGGAAATGTGTGCAAATGCACACATAATGGGGATAAATCCCCCAAAAGTGAAAAAAAAAACAAATATAGCCCCACAAACATAGAAAGTTGATAGAGAACTGGTCATGCATTAACATGAATTACATAAGGGTAGAAGTATGAAAGCAAATGTATGCCAATATATCCTTATAGCACTGCATGTTAACAAAGTCACAAATGATGGGGAGAATAAATAATACATTAGGGACATGTCTGAAAAATTGCCCTCACACACATAGAAAGTTGATAGATAACAGGATATGTATTTGCAGGAGTCCCTAAAGGATAGAAGCCTGAAAGCCAAATGAATGCCAGTATTTCACGATTGCAGTCCCATTTAGTTATCAGAACACCACAATACACCCCAATATAACATAATAATAGTATATAATCTTTTTCACTAGCCTAAGGAATGTTTAAGTGTAGCTAAGTGGGTGTGCATGTTATGGCCCTCCGCTTAGCATAGCTTACACATCCCATATGAGCTAAATGGAAATATACAGGTGAAATTTCCAAGCTGAGATAGTGTAGTGGTTAGAGTTATGACTTTACATGCAGGTGTGCACTGTCCGAGTACCAAGATAGGTAACTTATATTCCTATGTGATAGTAGTGTTAAAATTATTTTAGTAAACTTAAATTATGTAGCAACTGCTTTTTGTCAACTAGGGTAGTGTAGCAGTTACAAAAGTGAGATGTCAGTGTAGAAAATATGTAAAACCCCCATATAAACACAAGTGCCCTATATAGTATAGTCACACAAGAATATAATTTAATGAAAGCACATAGGGCAATGTCATGGAAGGTAAAAGTAAAACTAATTGTGTATATAAATAGTATTTTTATAATATAAAATTATAAGTATAATATGCTTAAACATGCCTTAATCACTCTGAATCCATCAGATCATGTTATGCCCAGCAACAAAATAGTCACCCGTACCAAGTTTCGAACCCGGGATGCTGTCCTTTACAATCACAACAAAATGCCACTACCCCATCTGAGCTGTGAGACTCTATAATGCTTTAACAAACATATCATGCATTCTGGTAATTTAACATTAATGAAAAAAAACAGCAGTCCCAAGTGTTGAGCCCATGACCCTGAGCTGTAGGAATTAATGTTGCTTTTTCAAACATATCATGCAACAGAGGCATACAACATTAGGGAGAAAGCTTTGCGGAATCATTCATGTGTTGTATATAGACATAAGCATATATATATATATATATATATATATATATATATATATATATATATATATATATATATATATATATATATATATATATATATATATATATATATATATATATATATATATATATATATATATAGATATATATATAAATATATATATATGTCTGTTGAAACATATATATGAAAAAGTAGAGGCATAATATAGATATACATATATAAAAATATAAAGGAAGGGAAAAAAAAATATATATGGATTCCACAAGTTTGGTCGAATTACACTTAGTCAAAAATGATTCCATGTTTTTCACTTCACTGAAATCTCACTTGACTGAAAGCTCACTTGGTCGAAGTTCATTTGGTCGAAAATGGAATATAGCCCCTGCCCCATTGCAGTGCAACCCTGGAGTGAGAATATTAAATCAGGGGGGTGTGGGGGGGGCACAGTCCCCCAAAATGGGTGGTGGTGGGGCGTAGCCCCCCCCATAATTTTAATGTATTCATTATTATAAGAAGGCATATCCATTAGAAATGCATTAATATATATATCTTTAGTAAAAACTATTGGCATAATATGGAGGCATAGCCCCCACCCCCCCACACCCCCCCTGATTTAATATTCTCACTCCATGGTTGCACTGTAGTGGGGCAGGGGCTATATTCCATTTTCGACCAAGTGAGCTTTCAGTCAAGTGAGCTTTCAGTGAAGTGAAAAGCCTGGAATCATTTTCGACTAAGTGTAATTCGACCAAATGTATGGAATCCATATATATATATATATATATATATTATGTATATATATATATATATATATATATATATATATATAATATATATATATATATATATATATATATATATATATATATATATGTGTGTGTGTCTGTGTGTCTGTGTGTGTGTGTGTGTGTGTGTGTGTGTGTGTGTGTGTGTGTGTGTGTGTGTGTGTGTGTGTGTGTGTGTGTGTGCATGTGTATAACATGCAGTGCAGTTATACCTCAGAACCATCCCTCTCAAGCTGTTAGTGCAAGAAACCTATACAAAGGCTGTAAAAGGGGGGGGGGGTAATGGGCCACATATAGGGACATATTTCAAATATTGCTGTTACAAATGAAGACATTTGCTACAGCAACAGGGTGCGTTTCAGCAGACAATTACTGAAGGATAGGATATGAGGATGGAAACTGAAATGTTATCTCATTATTTACTGACATAAATCCTTGGATCATCACTGTAATTTACCAAATACAAATAAATTGTGAAACTGAGCAAAAGTATGGGCCAAACATCCGGACATTCTGTGAAAATCCTAGCAGTGGAGAGGTATTCTCAGAACCCCTTAGTGCAATGAATCTGAACCAAGCCTGACAAAGTGGGGGGACAAAGGTCTGAAAATAGGGACATATCCAAAATACGTCAGTAGATAAGCTGAGAAAGTTGATGTAGTAACACTGTATGTCCTAACATATATCGACTGAAATATCACAATTCCAGGACTCAATTGCTTCTCAGTAGTTAGTGACCTCAATGCCCACATCATCCCACTGATGTGTCAGGAATGCACAACAGTTATGGGGACCAGACAAAAGATATCGGCCAGACAACTGGACATCCTACGAATATGTGGAAATAACACATTAGGAAAACTACATTGAGCTACCGAACAATGTCCAAACTACAATCAGACTGACATAACACTACACAAGTCCAGCTCTGGGGCTGTACACATACATTAGCAAATAAAACAGGCACTACAGGGATGTAACACTAGTGGAAAGCAGACACTGGTGTGAAAGTGCATACCCCCAACCCATTGCACTACAGTCACAGTAACATACCAGGAAGCAAACTGAACACTACAGTATAATGACTGTGTGAGCAACAATATCCCATTTGCCACTCACACATAACCCCTACATATACTGCCCCAAGTTACAGTGTAGTGGGAGTCTTGAGGTGTTATGGGTCATGTCACGGTCTGCATGTACAAACATATACAGGCAATAGGGAACCAGAAACTGGAGCAGCATGCACAGTCAGATAGAAAGGGCCCATGACACTCATATGTACCCCCACCCTACACAGCCCAAATAATATGTATACACTACACTGCTACACAATCCTGACAGTCTTTTAACAATGGGCAGGCATACACAGACCTCTCAAATGTACAGTTTCCCACAGATTGGGCATAGGACTCATATCTATGGCCGCTTCCTTGTTACATGTCTAGGGGTCTATGACATCACTGGGATGGTGGTAGGAATGAATGCAATAAATAATGATATTACATACCTCTGAACCTCTTAGTGCATGACATCTGGACAAAGCCTGACATAATTGAGGGACACAGCCCCAAGCACAGGGGTATACTGGACATACTGCTGTAGACAGTTGCTGGTATTACCGGCTTTGTTATAACATATTCTTTCTGAGGGATATGAAGTCAGTAACACCAATGGATGTTAGCATTTACTGAATGCATTTCCCAGAGTATCCTACTGATTAGCCAAGGACAACAACTGTCTGGGAACAGACCAGACATATGAGCAACCCATCTGGAGATGTCTCTGCCTCTGGACAGTGTAGAGGTATGATCACAGTGATGTAACAGAACGAAAATCCCCTGACAGCTGCCAAATATGTCACCCAGCACCTTATGAAGTGCAGTAAGACCAACATGACACTCCCCCACATCACCTCTGGGCAATTACCCATGTATATTCAAATATAGCATGCACTATAGGGATGGAATTGTAGTGAAAAGCAGAGAGTTGTGCAAAAATGTCCACCCGAAAATATTTGCACCACTGTCACAGCAACATACCAGTACCCAAAATGAACTCTAGAGAAGAACCACTGTCTGAACAAACATATCCTGATTGCCAGTCACACACTACACTGAGATATACTGGCCCAATTCACGATGTACTGGAAATCCTGAGGTGTTACAGGACATTTCACAGTCAGCCCCTAAAAGCATATAGACCTGATAGACCGCCAGCAACTGTAGCAGCATGCAGAGTCATATAGGTAAAGGATGTATGGCACTCACTTCTGCTACTCTCCCTACCCAGCCCAACAAACATCTACACACAACACTGCTACACAGTCTTCCAGTCTGTTCACAATGTTCAGACATACATAACTGTCATATGTACAGATTTCTACAGAATTACCAGGGTGTGGAACCATAATCTTGGCTACTGCTGCATACCATGGCCAGGAGTCTGCCAGGTCATTGGGATGATAACTGGAGTGCAGTTGGTAATTAATGATATACCATACCTCTGCACCTTGTAGTGCAGGTCATCTGGACAAAGCATGACATACTTGTGGAACAGAGGACTGTAAACAGGGACATATCACACATAATGGTGTTACAAACTGAAACAGTAGCTGGTGTTATATGTGTTGTTGTAGCATAACATCCCTGAAGGATATGATGTCTGGAACACCAATGAATGTCAACAGTTACTGACTACAATCCTCACATTATCCTACCAACCCCACAAATACAGACATTGCTCGAGGAACAGACCAAACATAACAGGCAAACATCTGGCCAGTCTGTGGACAACATGGCAGTTGAGAGGTATGTCAGAGGCATAGCATTGCCAGATGTCAAGTCACCCAGTAAAGGGATGTCCAAATGAGCCCTGTCAATCTAGAAACCCTCAATGTGTATAACAGCACTAATGACAAACAATCAGTACCCAATTCTGGAGCTTTGTCCCCCATATTGTTGGGCTCTCTCTACATGCCCTGTCCTGTGAGGTATTTCCACCTAATGTCTGTGAAGCTGTAGCCCCCACACCTCCATAATGCTCCCCGCACAGGCAAGGAAAATGGGCAAGGCCTACATGAAGGGCGTCCCATATGTTGGAACTAGCAGCAGTGTCGAGGCCCACACCACAATACTATGTGGCACTTGCATAGCTTTATGGCCTCAGCAATACCCGACAGGACATCAACCCCTTCAAGATAGGCTGAACACCTGTGGTGGACAGCAGCAATATACAACTACCATCATAGGTGGAAATAATCACAGGATGGGCCAAGAAGGGCCAGGCCTGACAAAGTGGGGGGAGAAAGCCATGGAAATAGGGACATATCTGAAATACTGGGGTAGATATGCTGGCACAGTTGCTGCAGTAACATCCTCATGTCTGTCCTAACATATATTGACTGAAATAGCACGTCCAACACTTATTTACTTCCCACTTGTTAGTGACTGAAATTTACACATCAGCCCACTGATGTGTCAGAAATACACAACGCTTATGGGGGCTAGGCAACACTACGTCCTACCAATATCTGGACATAAGATCACATTAGGGAAACTACACTCAGCTGCTAAGTATATCACCAAGCACTGTCCAAACTACAGTCAGACTGACACAACACTAACCCAAATCTGCTAGGGGGAATTGCACATGTATTTGCAAATATATCAGGCACTACAGGGATGTCACAGCACTGAAAAACAGACACCAATGTGAAATTGCATACCCACAACCAATTCAACCACAGTCAGAGTAACATACCAGTAAGCCAAATAAACAGTACAGTATAAGGACTGCGTGAACATAAACATCTCAACATGTTTGCCACCCACATATACTGGCCCAATTCACAGTGTACTATGATGCCTGACCATGGTATGGGACATGTCTCAGTCTGCCTCTACAAACATATACAGCCGATAGACCACTATAAACAGGAGCAGTATGCACAGGCAGATAGGAAACGAGCCATAACACATACATCCATGCCCCTCCCTACACAGCACAAATAACATTGGCATAATACACTGCTACACAATCCTGACAGTCTGTCATCAACTGCTGGAAATACACAGACCTCTCACCTGTACAGAATCCCAGAGAATGTCCAGGCTTTCACCTCATATATAAGGCCTCTTCCACATAACATGTCTGGCAGTCTGATACATCACTTGGATAATGTCAAGAATGTAGGCGCTAAATAATCATATACCATACCTATCAATCTCTTACTGCATGACATCTTGACAAAGCCTGACATAATTGTGGGACAGAGGCCCAAAAACAGAGGCATATTTAAAATATTGCTGTTATAAACTGAGAATGTTGCTGATGTAACAGGGTTAGTTGTAACATATCTTTTCTAAGGGATATGAGGTAAGAAACACAAATGGATGTTAACAGTTACTGACTGCAATCCCCAGAGTATGCTACTGATTTTCCAAAGACAAAAATGTGTGAGGAACACACCAAACACAGGAGTCCAAATTCTGGCCATTCTGTAGAGAGCCCTACAGGTGAGAGTTATGGCAAACACATAACACTGTCAGAGTCAAAAATCACACAGAAACTCCATGTCCACACAAACCCTGTTAGAGTAGCATTAATCCAAATGTATAACAGCAATACTTACATTCTGTCCCTATGTCCGGAACATTCTCCCCATTCTGTTAGCCTGTCTCCACAGTTTTGGTTGTAAGAGATATTTCCAAATAATCTCTGTGATGCTGTAGTTCAAACACCTCCATGAAGTCCTCCTCGCTCGCAAGGAAAAGGGCCAACATTCACATGATGTACTCAATGATAAGAGTGTGTTGCCATGCCATTGGCTATATGAATAACAACACAGCTGTCCTGCATGCAATTAGCAAGTGGGGGACACCAGTTGGTGCACAGGCCATCAGCTGCTCATGAGCATTACCTACAAAAGGCAAGCTGCTGCCTATGCGAAACAGATGTATACCCTACATCCTTGAGAGAGAGAGAAACAGCAAAAAGAAAATGAAAAACCAAGCAGGACATAACCACCTACACTTGAATAAAACAAATAGGTATGTCAAACAAGTAAGCATGTAATGGCCTGCAGTAGGGGGTATGTAAGAATGGGAAATAGGAAGTTTAACATATATGTCTCAAAAAGACTTGCTGTACTGATATATTGCTGATCAGAACCTATGGCCATAGCATCTGGGTCTGTCTGCAGTGACAGAGATCATAGGTCAGGCCCCTGACTCACCCCAGGAAAGGATGGCTCACATATGACTACTACTGCAGTGTGTGTTTAACAATACTGACTGTGACAATGCTAGGCCAGCTACTGGGATGTCATACATATCCATATATTACTTGTGAATACAACTATGATATACTTGGTTGTCTCAGAAATGTGAGAGACCTATACATGGTATTTGCATAGTAAAGTACTGTTACACACGTGTTTGTTGAACTGCATGTGACTGTCAAGATATGTGAAGGCTGCCAGACTAGCTAGATAGAATTTTGTAGATAATTCTGTCATTTATAAATATAAATATAAGCCACATGCTTGTTCCCTTAAATGTGAAAAGACTGTATTGGATGTTGAACTGAAAAAATGTAACATAAGTGCACTGTGCTGTAAGAAAGCTGATAAGTCAAGCATTTTATGATTGTTGCGATCTCAGGGGTCAGAGCCATGGTGTCTGAACCAGCAGATTCTTTCTATTATTTTGAGGCTAGAGTTAATTGCTAGATTTTACATATATATTATGTCTTTAATTGCTGTAGTTTCCTGATCAGGTGCAAGCTTACTAAGACATGTTAATGTAGAGTTTCTGTTAGCCTGGGAAACCAGAGAATTAATTGTTAAGAATGATGTAATCTAAAATGAGTCAGCAGGATGTATTATCAATTTAAAGGACTTTCTAAGAGAGAGAGAGAGCATTTGGCATTTGTCTTCAGAACTGACCACTCACCAGCACTTGCTTTGCTCTATCTGTATGCAAGTAGGATCGTAGAATTTAGTGGTTCTCTTAAGAAATAGGTAGAAAATAGTAAGCTTAGTCTAGCTGTTTTCTATATTGATGTCAAAACTATTCTACTGTATTATTTTATGCATTTTCCTGTGATCTCTGAACTCTTGACTAGCACTGTGTAGTAAGACGTATTGTCTTGCTTTTTTATTATTTATTATTAAATATATTTAAACTTTTCAACTGTGGCTGTTTTGTGTAGAGATAATTTAAGCTCTAGAGTACATTGCATGTATATAGTGATACTGTACAAAGCCACTCAAAGTAAGTCTTACTGCTCAGTCACACTTACCATTTGGATAATAATATTGCACAGTAATAATTGGACACCCCTTGGTAAGGGCCTTTTTAGTATCTGATAAGTAAGGGTCCTGGTGGCAGTGGTTACTACCTTATAGCCTGTAAAGAAGGGGCACAGCTAGTGAACATGTGCCAGACTTCCCCAGGAGTGTCTGTGTGGTTGTATATAAATCATATTTCAAAGTGCGTGTGTGTGTGTGTGTGTGTGTGTGTGTGTGTGTGTGTGTGTGTGTGTGTGTGTGTGTGTGTCAGCTACTTGGGCAGGGACATGAAGCACTGGTTGGACAGAGAGAGTGCTAGGAGGATTTGGCTTGGGTCCCTGGCTAAGGACCCCACTCTATAGCTGTGCCAGTGGAGAGTCTTTTGGGGATCTGGAGAGAAAGGAAGAAACCAGCCCCAGACTGACTGTGATCTCTGTGTGCTCTTAAGGGAAATTGTACTTTACTGTGTGTGTACTTGTTATCCTTCCCAATATGGATGCCCCTCACTGGTGTTAGTGGTGAGGATTGAGGCTCCTTGATTGCTGGGCCAGTGCACAGGCATCACAGTGATATACTGAGCTCATACCATTAAACTGTCCAGTGTTATGCACACTGACCATATGTGTGCCTCATATTTGTAGTCATTTACTCATACAGTTGTCTTATGTCTTGCAAATCATTGGCAAATCTGTGAAGACTGACATTACATCATCTCCTTTTTCTTCTGGCTGTTCCCATTAGGGGCCACCACAGTGGATCATTTGTTCCCAGTTCTGCCTGTCTTTTGCATCCTGCTCTGTCACACCAACCACCTGCATGTCCTCTCTCACCACATCCAGAAACTTTATCTGAGACCTTCCTCTTTTCCTCTTACCTGGCAGCTTCATCCTTACCATCCTTTTCCCAATATACTCAGCATCCCTCTGCAGCATATGTCCAAACTGATGTAATCTTGACTCTCTGGTTTTGTCACAAAAGCTTCAAATATGGGCTGATGTCATATACACATTGCTAATCCTGTCCACCCTCGTTACAACCAGTGCAATTCCTAACATCTGTAACACTGCCATGTCCAGCTCTGATTCCTGCATTTTTGTCAGTGACACTGCCTCCAACCCATATAACATAGAGGGTCTCACTATCCTGTTGCAGACTTTCCCTTTCACTTTCACTGGTACTCATCTATCAGAGATCAGTACTGACACTCTTCTCCACCCTCTCAATCTTATCTGTAACGCTCTTCTTCACCTGTCCTCCACAGTCATCATTACTCTGAAATACTGATCCCAATCATTTAAACTCATCCACCTTTGCCAACTCTACTCCCTGCATCCTCAACATTCCGCTACCCTCCCTCTCATTCACATAGATATTCTGTCTTAGTCCTGCTGATCTTCATTCCTCTACTCTTTAGAGCATATCTCCACCTCTACAGGGTCTCCTAAATCTGTACCCTACTCTCAGTACAGATCACAATGTCATCTGCAAACATCATAATCAACAGGGACTCCTGTATGATCTTGTCTGTCAACATGTCCATCACCACTGCAAATAAGAAAGGGCTCACAGCTGATCCCTGATGTCATCCCACCTCCAGCTTAAATGTATCTGTCACTCCCACTGCAGACCTCACCGGTGTCACACCACCCTTGTACATATCCTGTATCAGTCTTACATATATCTCTGCTACTCTTAACTTCATCACATAATACCATAACTCCTCTCTAGGCACCCTGCCATATGCTTTCTCTATGTCCAGAAAGACAAAAAACAACTCCTGACCTTCTCTGTACTACTCCATCAACACTCTCAGAGCAAACATCTCATCTGTAGTGCTCTTACCTGGCATGAAAACATACTGCTGACCACTACTCATCACCTCCCTGCTTAACCTAGCTTCCAGTACTCTTTCCCATAACTTCATCCTGTGAATGATTAACGTTAGCCCTCTGTAGTTACTACAGCTCTGCACATCAACCTTATTCTTAAAACGGTACACAAACACTTTCTCTCCACTCCACATGCAACCTCTCACTTTCCAAGATATCATTAAACAATCTGGTTAAAAACACTGCTGCCATTTCCCCTAAACACCTTCATGCTACCACAGGTATGTCATGTGGACCAACAAGCTTTCCAGTATTCATCCTCTTCATAGCTATCATTACTTCCTCCTTGGTAAGCTGTTGCACTTCCTGATTCACCATACCCATATCATCCAACCATCTCTCTCTCATTCTCTTCATTCATCAGCCTCTCAGAGTACTCTGTCCATTTTCTCAACACACTCTCTTCACTTGTATGCTTCCTTCATTATCCTTCATCACCCTTATTTGCTGCACATCTTTCCTAGCTCAGCCCCTCTGTCTAGCCAACCGGTACAGGTCCTTTCACCCTTCCTTAGTGTCCAACCTGTCATACAAGTCTTCATATGCCGCATCCTTAGCCTTTGCCACCTCTCTCTTTGCCATGCACCTCATCTCCTTATACCCCTGTCTACTTTCCTCATCACTCTGACAATCCCATTCCTTCATCCTCAACCTCTTTCTCTGTATACTGTACTGTACTTTTTCAGTCCACCACCAGGTGTCTTTGTACTCCTTCCTCCATCCTCATGTCACATCAAGCACCTTTCTAGCCATCTCTCTTACTAGCTCTGCTGTACTTTCCCAGATATTTGGTAAATTGTCACTACCACCCAGTGCCTGTCTTAACTCTTTCCTGAACTCCAACTCACAATCATCCTTTTCCAGTTCCCACCATTTGATCCTTGGTGCTGCCCTCACACGCCTCCTCTTCTTGATCATCAACGTCATCTTACAGACCAGTAGTCTCTGCTGTCTAACTACACTTTTCCCTGTCACCACTTTACAGTCTCCAGTCTCCTTCAAACCGGCCCTCCTAAATTGGCTATATTCCATCTGCGTGCATCTCCCTCTACTCTTGTATGTCAACCTATGCTCCTCCCTCTTGTTATAGTATGTATTCACCACAGCTGTGTCCATCCTTTTTGCAAAATCTACTACCATCTCACTGTCTGCATTCCTTTGCTTAATACCATACATACCCATCCCTTCCTCATCCCCTCTGTTCCCTTCACCAAAATGGTCATTGAAATCTGCTGCAATCACCATCCTTGGGTACAGTCATCACCACATCATCCAACTGACTTCACATTTCTCTTTCTCATCCATCGCACAAGCAACTTGCGTAGCATATGCACTAACAACATTCTTCATTACACAATCAATTTCCAGATTCATAAACATCGCTCTATCAGGCACTCATGTTCCTTCAGGATAACCCCTACCCCTTTCCCCTCCCATCTACACCCTGATAGCACAATTGTGACCTGCCTCTGATACACCTATCCATACTCTCCTTCCATCTGGTCTCTTGTAGACACAATATAGTCACCTTCCTCTGGCTATCATATCAGCTAGCTCTGTCCCTTTACCAGTCATACTGCCAACATTAAAATTTCTTACCCTCACTACCACACTCCTAACCTTTCTCCTCTCTTCCTGCCATATGAGTGTTGGACATCCTCCAGGGTATGTCTGTCAATGCAGAGGCTACTGTGCTATCGAATGACTCAAGTGTGTTACAGCAATATTAAGACAGTGTCACTAATTTTGTCCCATTGCCCCCATGTATGTTTGGTGTCCTACAGATGTCCTGCTCTAACAGGTTTAGAGGGATGACTGGGCAGCAAGAGTGTGAATACAATATGCCATACTGACATAGAACAAAAACGTATATCAGGTATTACCTGTGCACGTCAGTATGAGTAGGTATATCTAGCCATCTCATAACAACAGACACGGGATGCAAAATATCAGTTAAATAAGCTGTACATGTTGTACACATGTGTAATCTTAGTTACTGCGTATCCAACAGAGTGACATTTCTATAGCTACTGGTTGTTGCATTGCCCTGGCACAGCCATGGGTACTACAACAAACATGATTATCTGTTTGAAATTGGAGAGGTGTCCAACTGTGTTATGACTGTGTGTCCATGCCTACTACAAACAGCTATATGAACACCAAGACAGCTGTATGGACACAGCAATAACTTACTTGTAAAACCTGCCTCCACCAAAGTACAGCAATCCCCTTTGCTGGACAGCAGCAATACACAAACCGCAGACTCTGTCCCTATATTGGCTGTACAGGGCAAATTAGGAGCAGGCATCAACTTGGCATCAAGTCAGCCTTTGCCTGATCAAGCATATAAGGTCACAGTTGGAGTACTATAAGGGTAACTATCAGTACAAATTGGACATATCCACCAAGGCCAATCACTAGGCCATCTTCACATATGTCTGTAATCTCAGAGGCAACAAACCAACCCACCCTGTAATGGTGGTCAATCAGATCGCATACACACACACAGCATAGCTATAGCCAACCTGCTGCAGATAGGTTTAGGGTAAACATCACCCCCTGGCTCAGCATCACTATAGGTGGATATGCACAGCACCCACACCCCTCCCCTCATCACCAGTGAGCAGGTACATATTGCCTACTGAAAGGCAACAAACGTAAGTATCCATAGGACCTGATAGCATCCCTCTGCGCATCCTACATGAACTCAGGCATGTGCTCCCAGCAACATTACACACTGTAGTCAGACCAAGCGTCGGCACCATCCACACCCCATCCACATGGAAAATGGCCAATGTCATCCCTCTGCACAGACATGAATGAGGAATAGAGGATTATGAAATTAACTAGCCCTCATTGGGGGGATTATGACACATCAGGACCAGGAGTCCAATGCAAGCAGATACAGTGCTGATAGATTACAGGGGTATGGTGTGGCTGTGAATGGTGGCTACTGGTATTCAATGTAGATGTGCAGGTTCTGTGCATACTGTTGCCAAATGTATGAGGTCCTGTGATGCATTTCCCTTTTAATGTCTTCCAGGTGCAATGTCGCCCCAGCAAAGGTCAAATTTCTCAGTGGCTGAGACAAATATAATCATAGAAGCCATACTACAGAACCATGCCATAATATTTGGCTGGAGCCAGCAACATCTGCAGGGAGTGGACCAGCCTGTGGGCCAACCCTGTCCACAGGGTAAATGATGTCAGCCTGCATGCACTTACATACGAGCAGGTCGGGCATCGTGCAAATGACTTCATACACCATGCCTGGCAAAGGGCTGCTGCAGTGGCCAGAGATCGCACAGCTACAGGTGGGGGCCCAACCATGCAGCCCCACTGACACCCACCAAGGAGCTCATTGGCAACCTTCGGTCACCCATCCCAGTACATCAGGGTACAGACTTCCCACATGCTGGAGGTGGGTGGCACCAAGACAATGGATGAGGACCGTGCAGGTAAGGCCCCAGTGGAGATTATTAGACTAGTGTAGCAGACATACTTGTATCTGTAGAGTATCTATGTGCATATGTAAGGTCAGACTGCAGTTGTGGGTGGGGTTTTCTAATTCACAGAAGTGCACATCTGTGGTGAACGACAGCAAATTGTGTAATATTGGGGGCTGTACTGTAAATGTGCAGACATGCTGCATCCATCTGGTACCAATGCCACATGTGATTCTGCTGACAATACTTCTCTCCCACAACTACCTAGGTCCCTCTGGTCTGCATGTGGGATGGTAGCCTGAAGCTGGTGAGTATGGAATCATTCTGTTATGGTTTGCCAATACCCCAGGCATGTGAAGGCCATGCAATGCACCATGCACACAACTGTCACTCATAGCCATATTGCCTTATGTGCATGTTCACTTTTGGTGGGGTTAACTGCATTGCATCACAGTGGTTACCACAGGGGCCTATGTGAAGAGAATGTAACATTCCTATAGCATACCTCATAACCTGTCAGTGCAAGACCTCTGGACAGAGACCAACGAAATGGGGGGACAAATGGCCTAAGGTAGGGATATGCGTGAAACATTACTCTCATACAGTGGATATAAACAGTGTACACATCCCTGTTAAGATGCCAGGTGTTTGTGATATATATATATATATACAAATTGAGACCACAATATGTCAGTCCACACCTTTTCCAACCTGTAATGTGACCTATGGCATGAACAATTCACTTCTAAAACCAATTAATCTGTTGGGCACCAAATATGGAGTATACAAACCTTACAATAAGCTTCAAATATTTTATTGAAACAGCTTGTGATTTACTGACAGCATTCAGTCTGCTTGGGTACACACCTGCCATCAAGTAAAGGCACTGTGACTAACACCAAATAACAGTCTGCTGTCCAAGTGGGATAATTGTGACATTTGCTCAGTCGCCTGCAGCAGCAACAGCCATGGCTTGTAGACAGCTTACAAAGCAACAAAGGGATCTTATATTTGAAAGGTATCAGTCAAGAGTAGGGAACAACAACAACATTACCACAGCACTGCATACACCATGAAACACAGTGGAGACAGTTGTCAAATGGTGGATTGAATATGGGACAACAGTGCTCTTGAAAATAACCTGACGTCCCTCCAAAAATGATGACAACATATATCAAAACCTGGTCAGGGAGGCTGCCAGGAGACATACAGCAACACTGAGGGAGTTGCAAGAATCTCTTGTAAGTACTGGTGTTGTGTACTACACCTGAGAACACTCTCCCATATTCTGCATATGTCTGGTCTATGGGGTAGGGTCAGAAGATGGAAGCATTTCCCCACACCAAAAAACATCTAGGGGTGGATACAATTTGCTATACAGCACATCAGGTCTCCCAGATACATGTGTGAAAATGTGTTATGATGTAATAAGACTATGGATCAACCTCACAGCCACAATACCAAAAGGTATGTGTGGTACACAAGCAACACCTCTCTTAACCTGAAGACCAACATCCCCATGGTGAATCACACTGGTGGCAGTGGCCATTCAGTGGGGATGTTCCAAAGCCAGAACTGGGCCTGTAGTCATGGTGGTGGGAATTCTGAACAATTCCAAATAACACCCACATCTGGCCCAAATCCATCAGGGGTCTGCAAGAATGCTGAGGATGGGGTGGGGTGTCAGCCTTCAACATGACAAAGACCAGAAGCATACATCCAAAACTACCTAAGAATGGCTCCACCTGAACACACTCATCATTATGGATTGGCCCAGCCAGAGCCTAGACCTATACCAGATAGAAAAACCCCAGTGCGACCTGACGAGGGCTGTGCACATGAGCTTCCCTTGCAATCTGACAGAGTTTTGTGACCTTTGCATGGAAGAGTGGCCAAATAATGTCAAGTCCAGATGTGCCATACTGACAGACACCTTCACAAGAAGAGTGAATGCTGTAAGTCATTTACAAGGTGCTTAAACAAAGTATCATTTTACGGGTGTGCACACTTATGCAACCACCATATTGTACATATTTCAGTCATTATATTTTACACATAACACATTTGTTTGTTAGTCGATTGGATTGCACAGGTCATATGTCACATGAAAGGTGGGTAACGTATTTGAATGCATTATTGCAGTCTCATCTTATATATTGCAAGAACATGGCATGTTAACAGGGTTGTGTACACTTATCATATCCACTGTAAGCTTAGAAGGTTGGTGGTGTAGCAGGAATTGTGTGACCATACATTTACTGCTGGTTTGGAGGTCTGACACTCAAATATATGTCATTAATCAGTGATGTCACTCCTCAGATCATCCCAGTTATGTATCATAGAAACACAGGGGTTATGAAAAACAGAGTAAATATATGAGCAGGACATCTACACATCCTGCGAGGAACTGTAGAGTTGTGAGGTATGTTCTGTAGTACTTGCCACTGTGCTATACAAATGAACAGCAATGATGTGTACATGGGTGCAGTCTGTGCTGGGGAAGGGCCATCACCTACTTACACTAATCACATATCCCAGAGCTCTATATTGTTAGTTACATGTAGTAAAACTGGCTGCAATGCATGATGTTGAGGGCCGTGTGTCATGCATGTCACCATTTGTGTGGTCTGTGTAACAGATTTGAGCCACCTCACCTGTAAGTGTGTGTGTGTGTGTGTGTGTGTGTGTGTGTGTGTGTGTGTGTGTGTGTGTGTGTGTGTGTGTGTGTGTGTGTGTGTGTGTGTGTGTGTGTATGTGTGTGCGCACGCGTGTGTATGTACTAGCCAACCTCAAAGTGCAGGTATTAATATACATATGTTGTCTTCCCCTCACAGGTGGCAATAGGGTTTGGGGTCCCTCCTACTTGGAAATTGATGTCATTATCTCTGCAGACTCATGATGATAGGAATAGTGAGATACAAGTGGAGTTGTCAGGGGCTGAATTTGTGCCATTGGTTGGCATCCCACTCTTGTCCACACCATCCACGCACACAGAGACAATGCCCACACATACCTCATCACCAGTGGCCACAGATGATAGACAGTTGGCAGGTGGTGGCATTGAACAGGCTAGTGTGATGACTATGGCAGGTGTGAATGTAGACACTGGCCATAGCCAGAGTGCAGGTGAGGTCCCACACAGGCAGATGGACAGGGGTGCTCACAGGAGGACCATTGTACATCAAGCCGCTGTTGCAAGTGCCACAGCAAGAGTTACCAGATGCATGTTTTGGGCTGTCATGGATGCACAGGCATGTAGTGAACACCACACCAGACAAATATTCAGGGTGGTAGATGCAAACTCTTCTTGATTTATGTGGTGACATACATGGCCTTGTTGAGGCCACATGTCAAAATATTGAGGTCATGAAAAGATGGTGGGGTGAGACCTTGGCAATCCTCGACCGTGGGATGTCAGTGCTAGAACATGTGGTGGAAGATGGGCATTGGCTACATGGATGTAGGTCAGTACCAGCTGAGAGTCTACGGGGACATGCAACTTCACACTCCCGTAGTGGCAGTGACACCAGCAGGCCATGGGCACATGGTCCTGTCCATTCCCATCAGGGGCACAGATCCAGCAGACAGCAGTCACCATCAAGAAGCAGTACTGCATCTGGCCTTGGGTCTGGTGGTGCCAGTGATACCACTGGCAGGACCAGTTCCCATGTCCATGGCCGGAGGTGGTGAACTGGACACCCTGGCATGTACGGTCCACAGCTGTCTAACATACCCCTGTGTAGGGCAGCCACATGGCATGACTGTGTGCATACACACACACACACACACACACACACACACACACACACACACACACACACACACACATCTGTGTCACAGGCAGGTCACCCTCCAGACACACACAGCACCTCTGCACAGCCCATCTATTGGATACCCCTCCAAACACACACACATGATGTCAACCGTATGGCCCAGCCTAGCCCTCTGGCAAACCCACACCACACCATGTTCATATGATGATACCTGTTCCACACTCCTGTCATCCATACCATTGATGCAGGGACATGCTAATATGGGTCTGATGCACAGGGTGAATATAGTACAGTGTAGTTATGTAAAACTACGTAAGGTGCTGTCTGGTTGCATTTGTTATTGGTACACATACAGGTGTATGTACCTTATTAGCCAAGATGCATTTTTGCTGTTAGTACCACTGACTGAATGTAGTCTGACATCCTGTATTCTGTTTGTGTTCCAGGTGTCTGTGTGCCCGCAGGCTGTGGCCCTGCAGACATTCCAAAGAGGGAGTATGGCAGAGTGGGAATACACTGACCATGTCATAGGCCAGGTACAGCTTTATATATACATGTACCAGGTGAGCATGCATGCAACAGTGTGTGAGGGACACTGTTGTAAGACAGTGTGACCTTGCATACATACCCCTTGTCTCAGACAGGTAGCCTTCATACATGTCAGCTCAGTGTTGTGTAGTACCACAGGCTCATACATACAGAACAGGTTACCGCAGTAATGTCAGCAGGTCCCTCACAAGCATAGATAATACATTAACTGCAACAGATTCACCTGTCAACACCTGTTGGCCCTGCCATTCCTTTCCCATACACTCAACCCTGATGCAGTTGATGAGGGCATGCTAGGTTTGTGGTATGTATTCCTGAGTCCACCATTGGAACAGGGAGACAGAATGGTATATCCTTTCCATATACATAGTAAGGACTGACACATGGGATGTGCACACAGTAACATAAACACAATTGGCAATAGACAGATTAGTAAACCTACATTTCCACCTTGATGTACTGTACTACTACATACACACAACATGGCCCACATAGATTATATGGATGGAACATAGCACACTACCTCTTACAACATGTAATGTTCTGAATACTTTCATGTATGGTGAGATAACCCACCAGAAATAGGATGTGGAGTCATGTATTGCTCCTACAAGCCTGGATAAGTGATAGTGTAGCAGACATTGTATCAGCATGATGTATCAGTCAGGTATGATGCCTGATGCTGGAATGTGTGTCACTACACTCACTGTGGCCAATTTGGCAACAATATCATGTACATGAGCATTGTTAAGGGACACAGACCACATATAGGTTGCAAACATCTGGATATTCCATAGACATCTGTAGAGAGGACTGGTATGGCCTGTACAATAGTTTAACATGCTGCATGTGAGGCAGATGCCATTACCATACTATATAAAGTAATGCCATTGGGAGGTGGTAAACAGTCGTGGATGGTACACAAATCAAAATGGTATCAGCCAAACAGGATATGATTTTCACCCAAACACACACACACACACACACACACACACACACACACACACACACACACACACACGCGCGCGCACACACACACACACACACACACACACACAAACAGTTGTCAGTATTGAGATTAGAACCCTTACCTATCTAGTTATTTCTAATACAGTGTAATGCATTTATCAGGCACACCACAGAGCTTACATGAGTTCATCTAGTCCCAACATACTTCTAAGGTGAATGACATCAGCAGGCCTAGTAAAGTAGGGTGATGGGAAGTTTACAGGGTGGTAAAGAACTCAAAATGGTAGAACCCACACAGTATATGGTTCTCACACAAACACACACACACACACACACACACACACACACACACACACAGTTGCCAGTATTGAGATTAGAACCCCTACCTATGTAATTATTTCTACTATAGTGTTACACAGTTATCAGAAGTGCCATGGAACTTACATGATTTCACCTCATCCCAACATACTTCTAAGGTGAATGACATCAGCAGGGCTAGTAATATAGGGAGATGTGAAGTTTACAGGGTGGTACACAACTCAAAATGGTATAACCCACCCAGTATATGGTTCCCACACAAATGCACAAACAGTTACCAGTATTGAGATTCAAACCCCTATCTATCTAATTATTTCTACTATAGTGTTATGTAGTTATCAGATGTGCCACGGAGCTTACATGATTTCATATAGTCCAAACGTACTACTTAGGTGAATGACATCAGCAGGCCTAGTAAAGTAAGGTGGTGGAAAGTTTACAGGGTGGTACACAACTCAAAATGGTATAACCCACCCAGTATATGGTTTTCACACAAATGCACAAACAGTTGCCAGTATTGAGATTAGAACCCCTATCTATCTAATTATTTCTACTATATTGTTACACAGTTATCAGAAGCTCCATGGAGCTTACATGCTTTTACTTAGTCCCAAAGTACTTCTAAGGTGAATGAAATCAGCAGGTCTAGTAAAGTAGGGTGATGGGAAGTTTACAGGGTAGTACACAACTCAAAATGGTATACCCCACACAAACACACACTTGCCAGTATTGGGATTAGAACCCCTGCCTATGTAGTTATTTGTACTATAGTGTTACACAGTTATTGCACGGACTACACAGCTTACTCGGCTGACAACTGTCCAAAGGTGCTGATAACTGCACAGGTGAGGTAAACTGTTACAGGTGCCAGAGAGTCTGCCTTCAGTTTTTCCCTTAGATCTTGCTAGTTTTTTCTTTCCTGTACTTCAAATAGCCTAACAGCTTTGCACTTTAACAGGTTTTTTTTAGCAATTATTCTAGCACACCTGAAAGCCATCAGCAATAGTCATTTCTCACAGAACTGGCTCCAGTACTTAGTAGTTATGACCATCCCTCCTGGCATGATTAAAGTGCAGTTCTCTGTGCTTTTGCTCATTAATCTGGTGCACTTGGGCATTCTAAGGCACTGTTGCAACTGCCTCATATACACAAACAGCTCTCTCCTGTAAACTCCCAACACTCAGATTTGTGAAAGATACTCCTATATCACCAAATTGGAAGATATGTACTTTCCAGCAAAGACTGGACTAGCTGGTCAAGAGGAGGGTCAACACCTGCATTATACCATATGGAATACATACCCCTCCAGAACACCCACTATCACAGCTCTGACATACAAACAAAAACACACACCCACCTTCACAGGGGCACTCAATAGACATTTACCCAAACAGCGGAGACCAGGAAGACAGACACCCACTTGACCACCACAACACAGCACAAACTACAGGACACATATCTCACCTACACAGTGTACCCCTCAACTTAAGCCCCTAAGGCTAACCACCTGGCCTGATACAGTAATCATAGGTGACTCAATAGTGAGGCACACAGATGTCCCACTCACTAGGTTGAACATGGAGGAGATACAGTCAGGTGTCTATCAGGTGCCAGAATCCAACACATACAGTCAGGTGTCTATCAGGTGCCAGAATCCAACACATAACGCACCCAGTCAGGTCACTCCACAACAACTACAAGTATCACTCTGTCATTGTCCATGTGTGTGTGAATGACCTAAGACACACATCCCTGGACTATATGAGAAGAGACATGGTGGAGCTCTCAGATTATGTGGGTCAGGCAGGTATGACAGTAGCCCTGAGCAGTATACTGTCACCCAGAGTGATATTGCAGTACAAACAACAAATAATTGACTTCAACAATTGACGTAAGTGTCTGGTGTCACTCTCATGGGATCCAGTATCTATCTGCTTGGGATGACATGATTAACAGACTGCAGTGGCTTACCAGAGATGGCCTGCATCTGTCACCCCTGGGTTTCCAGGTACTGGGTAAGTGTCTTACCACCCCTATAGTGCATTTTTAGGCGGTGTTCCAAATCCAATTACCACCGTAACAGCTATACATATATGCAATCTGAGGGTCATGCTACTCAACACTAGACATCTACATCTTGAGATGCAGCCACTTGAAGCACTTCTCAAAATGGAGAACCTTGACATTTGTGCTGTAACGGAGACCTGGTTTACAGCAGCAGACAGTACCCATGCAGTACCAGCCTATAACTCATTCCACACTTGTCAGCCCCAAAACATGGACCACAGCTCCAAAGGTGGTGGTGTCTCCATATTAATAATGGATATGCACACATTCAGAGTAGTATCCCAGCATAATGCATCTGAGATACTTCAGGTACAACTGACATTGAGTAATACTGCAATCCAGGTCATAGGCTACTATAGGTTCCCATCAATGTCCCTATACTCTCAATCCACATTCCTCAACACCCTGGAATCAATCAAGGTCCAAGCCAACACTCTCATACTAGGAGAGTTCAACTAGCCCTCCATCAACTGGGAAAGATACTCAAGCACCAATACACTGGCCCAACACTTCCTGGAATTCATCAGTTCCAATGCCCTGGACCAACTCATTCTGACACCCAGTAGAGGAAGCAATATCCTAGATTAATAAAATATGGGACTGCTGCTTGACAACAGTAGTCAATCCCTACCTGGTCAGATCCAACATAAAGTAATCACCATGGAAATCCACATCTCACCCACAGCCCTCGCAAAGGTAACCACCTTGAAAAACTTCTCCAAAGCTGACTTTAGACTCATAAAAACAGAGGTGGCTAACTTCACAGAACCCATGCCAATGGAAAATATCCGCATGACTACTGAATCATACACTAATGCACGGTAGAAAAAAGTACATCAATGCATGGAACTAGCCATACCCAACAGAACCATGACACTTTCCTCCAAACACTGGAGGCCAATCTTGTGGTCCCCTGCCATTAATAACCTGTACAACAGAAGGAAGAAACTGTTGCAGAAAAAGGTGGAGTCCCAAGAGTGGTAAAACTGCCTTATTAGCCTCAATAACTTGAGATGCCTCATGAAATCATCTAAAGCTGGCTATGATGGCAGAATTGCAGCAGACACTGACAACAATCACACATCCTTTGTTAGTGATATCAAGAACCTCCACGCCAATACCCAGAAGTGCTCTGAGTTACTGTACAATGCTACCTCCTATATTGAGCCAACATTCTTGCCAACACATTCAGTGTCAGCTTTACCCCTCTCTCTCCCCCTAGGGGAAGAATCAGGATGCCAGCTACCGAGGATTACTGCTGCCCAGGTTAGACCTTCATTGTCCATGGGCAAGAATTCAGCTTCCACGGGATCCCAAATTTTCCCTGGCTGTGTGATACATGAACTACAAAGATACCTGGGCACCACATCTGTGTGCCCCATTTAGTCATAGCCCCACCTCAGGCTTTGACCCTCCCAAATGGCGGACTGCTACAGTCATCCCTCTTCATAAAGCTGTGGCAACTACAGACTGTGGGAATTATCAGTCCATTAGCCTGTTGAGTCTGATATGTACAGCTATGCAGCGCATCATCGGGGACCTGATCGACAAACATATAAGTAATCTCTTAACTCTGGACCCCATACAGTTTGGCTTTCTGAAAGGGAGATCATGCCTGCTGAACCTGGTTGATTTCTTTGAGTCAGTCACCAGGGCTGTGTATAACAGTAAGGCACTGCATACAGCCTACATCAATCTGGCCAAGGCTCTTGATATCATTCCTCAGGAATTATGGATGAACCCTACAAACTAGGCATCAACCCCTATATCACTAGGGGGGGTTGCAAACTGGCTCACAGATAGAACACACAGTGTGAAAGTAGTGAGCTCAAAGTCAGACTGCCAGTCAGGCATGAGTGGAGTCCCATAGGGATCACTTCTGGGTACTGTCCTGTTCAGCATCTCCTTCTCAGGAGTCCAGGCCAACACAAAGGAACTCTGGCTGACCACGTTCACAGACCATTGCAAGCTGGGAGCCATCAACTCCAGAAGTGATGCAGACATCCTGCAGAAAGGCCTCACTGAGACCACTGACTGGTGTGGAAACCATGGCCTGAAGCTTAACACCACAAAATGCATCATCAGCCCCTTTGGTAAAATCTCAGTTCCCACTAAGTACCACATTGATGGGGAGCCCACTGAACACTGTAGACGTTATAAGAGATCTGGGGATACAGGTTGACAGCAACCTCTCCTTTAAAAACCACATTGCCACTGTGGTCAGGAAATCCTTCTATGTGGCACATCTCATTACCAAGGGTTTTGCATCTAGGAAGAAAGAGGTCATCATCTCTGTGTACTCTTCCCTCATTAGACCAATCATCAAGTATAATGGCCAATTTGGCATGTACCTCACTAGACACCTGCAACAGCTGGGAGGCCACAGAAGTACCTCACAATGAGGATCCTAGGCATTAAACACATGTCTTACACAGACAGGCACAAAAGACTCCAGCTATTCTCTGTCTCATATTACCTACTTAGAGGCGATCTCTGCTTGACTTGCAAAGCCATGTCTGATCCAGCTCTTTTACAAATTCTACATCTAAAGACATCGAAATATCTCTGCACCACACACTGCAGGGACCTCGACCTCACTACCACAATCAACACAACATGCTGAAGGAACAGGTTCCTCAACCAGAGACTGCACATGCCCTGGAATAGACATTCCATACATGTCAAGCAAAGCACCTAGATGACCCTATTCCAGAGAGATCTTGATGAGTGGATGGGTAACAGAAAATTTACCCCAGGATCACTTCAGTGGCTCTACTTGATGGAGGCTCTGGGAACTAACGATGGGTGGCACAATAGCAGGACACTTCTATGGGCTAGGCTTGTAATAGCTCCAGGGCCATTAGCCTAGTACACACCTATGAATCTATAAGGGAAGTGACATCGGCATGACTGATAAAGTATGCCAGTGGGTAACTTATCAAAATACTTCTTCCAGCAACGTAAACACTTATACAACCACACCCCCATTTGCCAGATCTGAGAGCAGAATCCCTGCCTATCTAGTTATTTGTACTATAGTGTTACGCAGTTATCACATACACTACAGAGCTTACTGGACTGACAACTGGCCAAAGGTGCTAATAAGAGAATGACATCAGCATGACTGATAAAGTATGCCAGTGGGTGGGAAACGTATCAAAATACTTCTTCTTACAAACAAGCACACTTTCACACATCCACACACACATTTGCCAGATGTGAGAGTAGAACCGCTGCCTATCTAGTTATTTGTATGATAGTGTTACACAGCTATCGCATGCGCTACAGAGTTTACTGGGCTGACAACTGGCTAAAGGTGCTGATAAAGGGAATGACATCAGCAGGAGTGATAAAGTAGGGCAGTGGGTGGAAGGCTTATCAAAATCCTTTTTCTTACAAACATACACACACTCATTTGCCAGAGTTGCTAGTGATTTGTACTATAGTGTTACACAGTTATCACACACAATATAGAGCTTACTGGGCTGACAACTGGCCAAAGGTGCCAATAAGGGGAATGACATCAGCAGGACTGATAAAGTGGGGCACTGGGAAGTGTTGTGGGTGGGAATGGCCTAAAACTGTTTCACCTACAAACAAACACACACTCCCTCACTCTCACATATACAACTGTCACACACAGATCATCACAGTGCTTTACCAGAGGAATACTAGTTGTATGATGCATAGACCAATATTATGAGTGCAGCTATGTAAATTCTTGCCCAGCAAGGCCATTTGTGAGGTGTGGCTACAACCAGTGTAGTAATGACACACTGCTGTGTAAACAGTCCAGCAAACTGGTGATATACTGGCTGGGGATCTCCTGCTTGTGTGGTATCTTTCTAACCCGAGATGTCATATTCTTGTGTCTGCATACCTTTGACCTGTACATTTTTTGGCAGGTTGTCTGGGTGTTTGCCTAGAGGTTTCATCTTTTTTTATGTAAACTTGTGTTTTATGGCAAGTTAGTTACATATAATTGAAGTGTGATATTACACAATAATACAGACATTACTGTTTCAGAATACATAACCTTCAGACAATTCCCGCTACTGCAAACCCCATCACCCTACCAACTGTCTCTGTATGTAAGGATGATATTTATAACACATGCCTATAATTGTGCCTTTGTTTCACTTTTATTTCTGCCCTTGCCCAGATATCTTGCTGTCAGAGGTTGGGAGTTATGGGTGTGGGTACAGAGTGCATTCAACTGTGCAGGCATGTCCATTATTTGTAAAAGCAAACATAAGAAAAAGGATTATTGAGAATGACCTCTGGCAACAGTACCACAAAGCACTTATATTCAAAAAAGCCTTGGCACCTCTGCTACACATCCTTCAAGATGTCACTAATATGTATAGTATATTCCACATAGCACTGTGACTTCCAGGTATGTCAAGTGGCAGAGCAGTGGGTGCCACTGGAATGCATAACAGTTGGCACTGCAGTTATCTGCACATGGCTCTGTCAAAGGCAGCATTGTACCTAGGGCAGTACAAGACGACTGCCAAGAGAACGTACTGGCCTGAACCAGACAGTATTAACCACACATACACATAACTTATTGACCCCTGCATATTGTGGACAGGCAACATATTTTCATGTGTATTGGTACAGCCCTGCCAACGTGTGCTATGCTGCTATTTCCCTGCAAACATATATGTTACTGCATTTGGGTGGGTATACATGGGGGGGTACACCTGTCAACTGTACACATTTGCATAGACTGTGCTGCTATTTGCTTTACATTTTGGTTCCTTTTATCATACTATTGTGCCCTGTCTTGAGGACTAGTGGTATATCAGTAAAGAGCGCAGGTCAGACTGTACTGGCATACATTTGAGTTTCAGACTTCTTAGTCTTCATAGCCTTACTGCAACTGCGGGTCCTGCTGTGCTATCACTGTGTGAGTCTGTAGGGGGTTAATTCAACATTGCCACCATTTGTGTGCCTTTACCAGACATTTCTCTGTGGTTTTCTACAGCTGACTTGCTGTGTGGGTGTGAGGAGTGGTTATGGGACCCCCACCCTGACATCCATGCCTGTGACCTATGACCCCCCAGTTAGTTGTCCCCACACATATACTGCAGTGGGATTTGCCACCTTGGGTACTACTGCATAGTGTGTGGAGGCCAGTTTTGGCCAGACATTTCCTGGTGTCCCACATAACTGTAGGTTCTGCGCTGCTATCCCAGTAGTCTACCCCATTCCCTTGCATGCATGCAGCATTACCATAGATATGCAAGCAGAACATACTATTCCATTCATTTATTGCTAAGAAGACTGACTTACCTTATGCTTGCGGCAGTTGTGAGGACGGTGCTTGAGGGCCACCTATGTTGGATGCACACAGTACACTGCCTATACATGTTAAGTTACAGGTAATGTGATGTGTGTTTGTCATCCATTTTACTGTGTGTGCAAGTCAGAGAGAGGTGTCAGTCCCCGGGGTCCCTACAGTGTCAGTGTGTGTGCTATGTGTTGCCTCTTTGCCAAGGCGTGAGCATACTGGGCATGCCTTTGTCTGACTATGGGAGCAGGCTCAGGGACCTTCTTCTGCGAGTTCCTCTGTGCCTGTGGAGACCTTGGAAATGGTGGTCAGCTGTGTGGCTCTTCCCTGTGCTGTTCCTGCTGCAGCTGTTTCCACAGGATCATATTGTGTAGCATGGCACATACTATGAACGTGTGCACATGAGGCTGGAGAGTATTGAAAGGCTCCACCAGATATGTCAAGGCAGCAGAACCATGACTTGAGCATCCCCAACACATGCTCTATAATGATCCTGGTTTGTGCGTGTGCCTCATTATGGCATTCTTGTGTGGGTGTGTGTGTGTGTGCATTTCTGATGGGTGCCATCATCCAAGTCTCTAGTGCATAGCCAGCATCCCCCACCAGATGGCCATACAGGATGCTCCCACTGGCAAATCCCTGATACAGCTGTGACAAATTCCAGATGTGGGAGTCATGATAACTTCCAGGGATGCCAGCACACACATTCATGATAATGCCCTGGGCACTGCACAAAACCTAGCAGTTGATGGAGGGAAAGCCCTTGCATTTATGTAGACCCTACCCTGTTCACTGGGTGGTGCTTTGATGTGGATGTGCATGCAGTCTATGGCACCCAATACCTCCGGGTATTCTGATACATGGTGGAAGAGATGCATATTGCTGGTCCTCTCCTCACGGGTGTTGGGGAAGTAAATGTGCTCACCAGCATGTGGTAGCATGGCATCAAGGAACTGATGGAGTACCCTGGATGCAGATGCCTGTGAGACCCCCATGATGTCCCCAGTAGGTCTTTGGAAAGTACCTGTAGCTAGAATTCTTAAGGCTACACATACCTTGGTATCCACTGGAATGGGTTCCCCTCTGTTGGTTCTAGCTCTGAGTTGAGGCTGGCGCAGCTCGGTGATTTGTTGAAGTATGTCTATGTCCACCCTGTAGCTCTCCACTATCTCCAGATCATGTAGCCCCTGGTAAGTTGCCCTGGGTCTGAACACTCTCCTCCTCCTCCTTGGTCTGTGGCAGTTGTCAGCATTATCCTCCACTCTGCCATCAACCACTAGCACATACTGATGGATCAAAGCAATGGCAGCCCCTAACATTTTTCCAGTTAAAATCCCCCCGCATGTATACACCAATGGTGCAGAGTTTGTGGGAAAACCAGACTGTAAGATGTTTCCATACTTTATACTGTTGTGCTGCAGATGCTGCCTGTATAATTGGCTGACTATGATACATTCCCACTGCCAGCTATATTAATCATGGCTTTGATTTGGCCACTGTGAGTGTTAGAGGCATTAGTGGTAATTTGTGTATGATTGCCTTTATTCTGCTGTAGCCCTTTTTTAATTATTTTTTACTTACATCTCCTCTCATTTTCAGCTATGCAGCCAACTGCCAGCTGTATTATTGTGTGCTTTGCATGGCCCATTGTGAGTTGCAAGAGTCCCATATTACTGATTTATACTACATTTGTCCTTTATTGTGCTGTTTCCCTTTAATTCTTTTTTTTTGGATACATCTCCTCCCATTTTCAGCTATGCAGCCACCCGCCAGCTGTATTATTGAATGCTTTCAATGGCCCCTTGTGAGCTGCAGAATCCCATGTTACTGATTTGTACTGCATTTCCCTTGTTCTGCTATTTCCTTTTTTTTCCTATATCCTTCCTGTTTAAGCCCCGAGGCGTGCCGTGCAAACCTGTTTAGCGAGTGTAAACACTGCTAAGAAGAAAATGCCCTCCCCTGGATGCGAGCATGCTTACTATTTCTGTACTTAGCTAAGCACAGCTAAGCTATCTGGGACACCCTCCCCCCATTTAGCTGTGCTTAGCTAAGCACAAACCCGGGCAATGGAGGTCCAATGTGCTTACAGCAAGCATGACACACCCCTTTTTCATGTTAGTTGCTCCTCCTACCTACACAATGGTGATAGAACCCCTACACAGTGAGGTGCAGTGTGACACTTAGAAGAATTTTGTGATTTTGTATAAATCCCCTCATTAGAATTAGCATACCCCACTGCCTTAATCTGTAGTTACTGCACTACACAAGAGCCCACTCCCTTAGCAACCACTGTTCCCTATCATTGTTTTGATTCTGCTTGCCATAAAGTATAAATGCAGGTTTTCCTTAAAATTGACTTTTCACAATTTTTTTTCCCTATGATCCCATTTGTGCGGCGCTGCCTATGCTTCAATGGCCGAGATTGACTAAAATAAAATAAACTTTTATTTTTATAAAAATTAAAAAGTTTTCCATGCCAATGGCCATATATTTAGCCACTGGCATGCTTACAGATTAGGGTATGCTTTTATTGGAGCTGTCATGGCTCAGTTTTCATTTTTGCAGAAATGTATTCGACTAGTAACCCAATACATTTCTGCACCTTACACTCTTCCTGCACTGTTACCTGCCTGCTTCTTGGATCACTAATTTACCTCATTTGCATGGTTTTCATCAGCAAATGAGGTAATTAGCATCCTGCTTGGTTTCCATGCAGGAACAATGTCCACGCTCGTGCACATCAAAATGGTCCCTGGATCGCTCAGTGGCCATATTCCATGCGGCTACACTGCACCTGCATGGAAAATAAGCATTTATGAATCCCAGGGAAACATCAGGCAGCAACTGAATGTGCCAAAAAACAAAAGAAATAATATAAGGTGAAGGATCAGGTGAGAAGGCAAGAAATGTGGAAAATGCATAACAACCTCATGTTTATCATGATCCAATGCAGGAAGGAGGCGAATTCAAACCAAAAGATGAAAGGTTAATATAGGCGGTGCAAGATAGTGGACTATGTACATGTTGGTTTACAAAGTCCATTGAACATGTGTAAGAAACAGACAAAAGTAGGTTTTGTAAAACAGAATCGGAAACAGTTGCACACATTTTTGCATGCTGTAACATACTGACAGAAGGACTGTATACTGAAAGGCATAATAATGTGGCAAGACTGTTGCACTGGGGATTGTGTAAACCTTATAATACTGAAGTAGCTGGAAAACACTAGAAACATGAGCCACAAAGCATTGTAGAAAATGAAGTCTATATCACATGGGATCACCCATTACCACAGTTCAAAAGACAGATGCGGTAAAACCAGATATAGAGGTTCATGAAAAGAAGACAAAAATAGCATTGATCATTGAAATTGCCACACCCAGTGACTACAGTGTCTTGTGTACAGAGAGACACAAAGTCATAAAATACCAGGATCTGCAGGCAGAAATGAGAGCAATGTGGAAGAAAGATACCCAGACAGTTCCAATAGTAGGAGTAACGGGTCTTATAAAAAAGAATCTGCAATCATATTTAGATATGTTACCAATATATGTAACTCCATACAAATTGCAGAAGGACTCAATCCTGGGTACATTGCGGGTGCTGCAAAGAGCACTTCTGGCTGACATGAAAGATTGAAACAATACTAATTTCATGAACTTTAATCATACTTTGACTTAGGAATGGGGTCTATTCCCAGCATGGTATTAGAAACCCAAAAGATTTGCAGAAATTGAAAACTGAATATCAACCCTTATGTCATCAGGTGGATTGCTAACTTGTTCACCAACTGATCAGACTCAGTCAAAGTTGGGGACTTTACCTCAGCAGCAGATCTGTCACCAGTGGGGTTTCCACAGGGGTCAGTGCTGGGCTCTCTATTGTTTGCAATATACTTCTCAGAAGTTCAGATCAAAACAGAGGGGCTGTGGCTGATTAAGTTTGCTGATGACTGCAAATTAAGTGTGATTATTGAATCCCCAAACAATGTTAATATACTTCAAGAGGGACTTACAGAAAGCAATGATTGGTGCCAAAGCCATAGACTCAAACTCAATGCTAAAAAATGCATTATCATCCCCTTGGGTAAAAACGATATCCCTCCAGACTATCATGTACATAATACTACCCTAAGTAACAACTCAGTAGTGATAGACTTGGGAACGCAAAACTGCAGCCTAAAGTTTGACCACCATGTGTCTACTGTGGTAAGGAAGAAATTCTATGTTGCACACCTCATTAGCAAAGCATTGCCTCAAGAGTAAAACAGGTCATAACACCTCTGTACTCAACCCTCATCAGGCCAATAATTGAGTAGAATGCTACCTTTGGTAAGTACCTTACCAGGCAACTGTAGCAACTTGAGAGGCCTCAGAGATTTCTACCCAAGAAAATTCAGGGTCTCCAGCACATCATACATTGAGAGACTGAATTCACTGTCTCTGTACAGTACTCAGTCAGTGTACAGACTACATAAAATAAACTTGTACCTGGTCTACAAAGTAATGTCGGATCCAAACCTAATGGAAATGCTGCACATCTACAGGTCAAATGGGGCAAGTGTCACCTGCTACATGGGGACCTTAACCAGGGTTGCGATATAAATAGGACCTGCTGGACAGACAGCTATGTCTCTCAGAGATTGCCACTCCTCTGAAACAGGCTACCAATTCACATCACACAAAGACCCTCTATGACCCTGTTTAAGCATTGTCTGGATGACTGGATGGAAAACTGTAAATTCCTGCTGAGGATTTCACCTATGACCCTCCTAAATATGAACAATCATTGCTAACTTAGATCTCAAGTTTAGGCAAGATCCTTTATATTGGGTTTCTCTAGTAGTATATTGAGTACACACGGCTAGGCTTATAACGACCATTGGGTCAATAGCCTAGTATTGTGAGCATTCATTTTTATTATAATGCATTTTCTAGCTAAATAAGACAGTAAATCTCAGAAAATTTAAATACATCAGTAAATGTAAATTGTATAAGTATGTCAAACAGTACTTCTACAGTAAAGGTCCAAGTAAATGTGTGGTTTAAAGTTAAAAACTGGATAAAGAAGTCTAAAAAACTGTCTTCCAAAAATGTTCATTAGAATTTCAATGTTATTAGTTCAAGAATGTTAAATCTTTCTAGATGCAAAAGGTTAAATCACAGAAACAGACTGTAACACTTTCTTATGAATCACAGAATGATTCAGCTTCTATATGGTTTCAGACTTAAATAGTCTTCAGAAATCAGCACATGAAATTCAAAATACAGAGTTCAGTCGTAGTATTGACGTCAATACATTCAGTAAATGTAAGATGCAGATTTCCAAAAAAAAACATAAAGCAAACATCTGCAGTGTCTCAAGATCATGATATTTCAAATACAGATGTTCAGAATGTAATAAATTCTAGTTTATTGTTTTCAAGAGGCAGCGCAATATTTCAGTGTTTGCACTGAGGGGGAATAAAAGGGATCAGAGTGCAGATTTTCATCAGTTTGATAAAGTAAACACCAGCATAAATGATATACAGACTTGAGAGCAAAATAAAGAAGAAATACATTCCTTACCTCAATGTTATTAATAGTGTTTCAGAGCAAAATAAAGAACACATGCCATAGCTTATGTCAGTGTTGTTGTTTGCTACTTATATAAAAAGAAAACACAAACCGTTTCTGTCTCAGAGGTATGGTTGTCATTGTAAGCATCTATGCACACTTTCTTTCTACAGTGGCATTTTTCAAGTGCCTTCTCTTATCCATTAAGAAAGGAATGCTGTACTTCCCTTTCTAGGCACAACTGGATATTTTAACTATAACTTATTGGATATCTAACATCAAGTAACTTAATAACCCCTCTCTGTACCAGTGTCTTTATGTTTTCTATTAGTGGACCAGCATGACATTTCTTATTTTTTTTTTACTGTATATTACCTAGTGAGAGAAAATGGATTTTTTTAAAGAGGTCATATCACATTTTATTACATATTACACTGATATACAAGTAAATTATAAGATTATGACAAAAGGATTATGCTATAAGCTTACACATTTGACAAGTATGTTGTGGTACATGAAAGAAGATTTAATTTATGACATATGAAATTTGAAATATTGGAAAAACGTTTCATACCTGAGACATTGACATTGAGAAACAATAACTGAGAAATTATTTAAATGAAGAAAACATAGCTGTATTGCTGAAAGCTCCGAGCATAAATGTAGAAATGTAGCAGAAAAAAATCCTCGGTTCCACCACATCTGTAAAAATGTTAAAAACAAACTTTAATCTTCAGTAAAAACAACAAAAACAGGAGCACAGTAAAATTCCCTGATAAGCTCTTTCGGCTTACTAGCCTTCATCAGATCATATGTCTTAGCTGTAATCACCCTGAATTTAAAGACAGAATAAACCAACACAATAAACCAATCAATGTTCCAAACACATAGTCATAACCAATGAAAACTCATTAATTTGCATACAGCACTCCTGTGTCTTGCTGTGAGCCAATCATTATTGGATCTCAAGGTATCAAATGTCTGGTATCCCAGTGGCAGGACTATCCAATAGCAACAAAGTTAATATTTGCATACAGCATAAAATCCTGCTTCTGGTTATAGCCAATCATATTTATGCCTTTAAATATCCAACCTACAGTTTTCTTATCCTGTAGTTATCCAATAGCATCGAAGGGACTGAATTCCTTTGGTTGCCAGAACGTATTGTTATTCAGTTCATATAACAATATGTAATACTTCACAGAAGCAAGTAGCACATATGATACAGTTTTATAAGTGCAATAGCATTGGTGCTCTTGCATATAAATTCCTATTATGTGCGTATTACACAGTATAGCGAATTAATACATGTATCCATGTGGTTTTCAGAGTAACATATTCTATGCCTCCTGAAGTATTCTTAGCCAATTGCTCCTTGTTTTATAGAAAATACTGCCTGGTCACAGATTCAGCATAAAATAATGCACCACAAAGAGTGTTATCACTGCTACAGCATTCCTTGTTTTTATCAGTCTCTGCCTTGAATAATTAAACTGCAAATGATGCAAATATATTCGCAAAACAACTTGATGAAGCATAAAAATAATTTGTAACTCATGTATCCCATTGCCATAATAATAAGGTTGCACCACAAAGGGTATTGTAGATAATCACTGCCGCAGCTTTCCTTGTTTTTACCAGTCTCTGCCTCAGATAGTTAAACTGCAAATGATGTAAATATATTCGCAAAACAACTTGACAAAGCATAGAATAGATTGCAGCTTTTATATTCAATTGAAATAAATTATCCATTTATCCATTAATCTTCCTTTCTAGAAGCTACACTCATTTTTCTTGCTTTCAGCATAGGTTTCAATGGAGCAACACTATTGAGACCTGGTGGACAGTTAGCTCTCAAGTTGGTTATCCAGCTGGATTCACGTAGTTCAGTTCTGTTTTTAATATCCCCTTCTCGTAAACTCATGGGAATTACTCCCACCACTCTGAATTTAAAGTGGTGGGTGGGATTGCCGTCAACATGCGCTGCAACAGCATTTGTGAGATCCGATTTCTTAATATCTCTATGATGACACAGGATCCAATTTTTAAAAAGCTGATCTGTTTTGCCTATGTAAAAAGCAGTACAATGTGTACAGCAAACAAGATAAATTAGATGTTGTGTATTGCAGCTTGCATATGTATTGAAACTGTAGATATGGTTCATGACCAGATGTATAAATGTATTGGCACTATCCAAGTGATTACATGCTTTACATCTGTGGCACCTATAAGTACCCTTTCTATTTGACATTTCTTGTTCAGCAGTGCCATCTTTGTTACAAAGTAGTCTTTTTAGATTATTTTTATTCTTGAAGGTAAATCGAGGTGACTCACCAACAATATCTTTAAGTT